>NW_019525242.1:2593070-2682838 GCF_002814215.2 Seriola lalandi dorsalis | reverse complement strand
CCAATATTGGAAAGTTTTACCTCTTTGCCTCTCAAAACAGTTAAGTCAATTGATAAGGGTTTTATTTCTCCATGTTGACGACAGCCAGAGCCAGTGGCATTATGTTTACAGGTTGTCCAACCCATTCTCATGAACACAATATCTCAGTAACATCTCGAGGGTATTTCTTCAGATTTGGCACAAATGTTCCCTTTGACTCAAGGACGAACTGATTACATTTTGGCGGTCAAAGGTCAACTTCATTGTGACATCATAATCTTCAAAAGTACAGTACTCAAGTGCAGTATAAATTGTACTTAAGTACAGTGCTTGACTTTCCACCACTGGACATCCTTATGCATGTATACAAACAGAACAGAATGAACCTAAAAGGGGCAATACACACTGGCGTTGTCAGCTGCACATGAAATGATGCAACAATCAACAACATCAACAGTGTGGGATGTACGTAAAGGTAATATGGTTATAATACAACAGTAATCAGGCATGGACGATCCCAGAGCCTCGTGTTCATGCTATACCTGAAGGTTTCAAGCAGATATCAGCCATGCTTTATAGGACTGTTCAGCAAGGATGTATTGGAAACAAAAGATTTCTAATGGTGCAGACAATTTAAAAAAAGAAACTATCTGCATTATTATTCAAACACATCTTTTGCATATTGTCATCGTCTTTAGAGCCACTTCAGGATCGTGCCTCTTTGAGTGAAACATTATTTTTATTTAATTAATTTAACAAGTGATCCTCCTGAAATAGTTTGAAATATATATTATGAATATATTTCTAGTGGTTGTCATACTCCATGTTCAGATGAGCCGCTTGCTGAGAGGAATATTTTACCAGATACAAATTGCAAACGTGTTTGGTGTCAATCAGACTCAAGGTGAGGTTGGATTACTCAGACAGAAGCTTCTCATGCATTTTACTGCCGGTTTTAATCTTGAGCTCACACCGGGAGAAAAGTAATGGCATCAAGTTTTCTGTGTGTGTGTGTGTGTGTGTGTGTTACCTGTAAGGAACACTTTTTAAGTTGCGTTTGTTTCACACTTTATGTTCGGTTAAGGATGAAAAACAAACAGTTTCATACCACAAACATATTTCATTGCTTATTCATCTGAGAGACGTCAGAGAGGAAGTTAGTGAGGTTAAATATGACCTCATGTTTTAATCATTTTTACTAGCATTTTTTATCAATCCAGCTTTCATGGTAAAGCAAACTGAGCACTAACCTTTAAGCAATCTTCACTCTTCAAACTCGGTCAATGAATTAAGTTCAAATAAAAGTCTGGAGTTCAGAACAGGAGATGTACAAATCGTGGAGGTCTTCCAGTCAATAGAGAATATTTTCCAAATGCAGTGAAAGTGTGTTTGTGTCTGTGTCTGTTTAGTATCCCAGCAGATCCTGCCATCAGATCAATAATAAATCACACATCAGGCTTTGCTTTAAACACTAAGCCCCTGTGCTCGTAGCTCCATTGACATGATGAAAGCTCATGAAAAAGCAGATTCAAACTGTCATGACAGGCGAACGCAGCAACAGACCAAAACATGTTAGAAACTCTCTGCTCTTCAATAATTCAGAAACCCAGCTGCTGAGTCTTAACAGCCGTACATGTTTACATAAACATTAATATTATCACATCCTTTGGAATACGAGCAGTACACCTCAGCCCTGAACACAGTTTCCCCACTACAGCCAGCTGCCATACACTGTGCATCAAATATGCTTTGTGTAAAGCATTAGCGTCAAATATTTCAATAGCTTATTTCAGTTAGCTGTATGTCAGGTGGTGGAGTTTGACAGTGAACTCTGCAAACTGAGGGAAATGTTTAAAAAGCGTCTTTAAAAATGTGAGAAACATTATTCCCTAAGAGAGAGCATTTCAGACTCAAGTATCACTGACTGAGCGGGTGACATCCTACAAATGCAATTCTCTGTGATTAGATGGTGATCTAACTAACAAATTAATTAAGTACTGGACAATGGTGTTGCCACTATTCTCTACACTTCACTCTTAAAATGCAGGGTTGGCCACCTCTGTCAGTTAGGAGAGACTTCCACTCCTGAGTCTATATGCAGGTCAGGGGGTTCCTAATCTAAAAAAAAAAAAGATACTCAGATGGAATAAATTTCAGCAGGAACTGGAGTTAAATTGCCTGATTTTTGTTTAATTCAGATTTTAAAGGTCACTATACAGCTACCTGCACTTAAGTCAAGTAAAGCATATACTTCTATCTATCTTCTATCTTTAAGGTTAACTTGGCCTTTATCCCATATTATTACACATATTTAATACTGGTTTGATGCCCTTTTTACATTTTCACCACCTATCTTTATCTTTCATTTTAAGTTTTGTAACTTTTAATGTTGGTTAAATTGAACAGCTCAGTACGGAAGCCCTGAAAAGCAAGTGATTTTTTTAGTTTTTGCCAGGATCGTTTCATCAAGTTTGTTTTCATCTGTGAAAACAGGTGTTTTTTTCCAAGCTTATTTTCCCTCTCTCTCTCTCTCTCTCTTGAAAATAAGTGGGGAAAAAACATTTTTGTCCTTCTTTTTCCAAATGTTTGTTTTTGTAATACTCATTTCGGCCACAAGAGGCTAAAGTGCGCCTCTACCACAGTCTAAATCAGACTAAAAGCATTCATGTTTCCTTTTAGGACATCTTTAATTTCTCCATGTGCTCACAGGGTGCATATAATGTGCGTGTGCATATAAAGTTATCTAACATCACTGTTCTGTTCCTTCTTTTGGCCACAAATGTATTCTAATGTGCGAAGGCTTTCTGCCAGAAACACTTTAGGAAGTCAGGTGAGATACTATAAAGAGTGACAAGTCAACATGAGGAATAAGCTGTGATGGAATAATGGATCATACATAGAGCAGAAAGTGATCTAATGTGAGATGACTCCAGTCCTGCTGCTACCTGGTGCCCCTATGACACGCTCCATGAAAGCTGTGAGAAACCTGTTTGATCTGATTATAAATAAAGGTATTCACAAATTTAACTACAGTCAGAGATAAACAGCAACAACATACAGCACAAATGTGGAAATACAACTTGCATGAAACACGGATACATACAGTAGGTGACGGTGACGCTGCCGAGCCCTCCGGTGCAGTGCGAGTGTGAGTGTGAGGGCAGCAGCTTGTGCCCCTGAGAGAAATGACAAATCATTAGCTTTGGTCCAGGGGTAAATGGGAGCCACACTCTTTCAAGGCCCACATTTCCATTTCAATTTTCTGCTCAACAGAGTTGATGTATGTGGCGAATCACATCGCAAGACCAGTCTCCACCTCGGCTCCAGCCTCCTGTTATTCACTGGCTAGAGTACCTCAGTGACCTTGTGTCTGTGTGTATGTGTGTATGTGTGTGTGTGTGTGTATGTGTTTGTGTGTATGAGAGAGAGAGAGAAAGAGAGAGTATGTGTGTGTGTGTGTGTGTGAAAGAGAGAGAGAGAAAGAAAGACAGGTGTGTGTGTGTGTGTGTGTGTGTGTGTGTGTGTGTGTGTGTGTGTGTGTGTGAGTGTGTGTGAGCATGTGTGTGTGTGTGTGTGTGTGTGTGTGTGTGTGTGTGTGTGTGTGTGTGCGTGTGCGTGTGTGTGAGCGTGCATAAAACCCATTGTCGCTGAATCCAAGACAAACAAGTGAGGGGAGACATGAGGTCTGTAAGAGCAAAAGCTTTGCCTAAATGTCAAACTAGAGTACACCTGGAGTAAGAGTACACCTGGATGAACATAGCAATCAACAAACAAATGAAACAACAAGATGACATGCTCACCCTGTACCATTTTTACACAGATACGACTCTGAACTGGCAGACCTGCTGGCAAAGACGCCATAGACAGGTACAGTAATGGAAAACTCTACAGAAAGTTGTAGCCAGTCACTCTGCAATTGTGAGCTCTCGTCTGAAAGTGGGGCAATAAAAAATTTCTCTATTCAATAAAATAGGAAAATGGATGGAAAATGAATACCAAATAATGTAGCCTGTCACACAGTGAGAGGGAGAGACACACATAATGAGCTGCAGTGGGACACACTGCAACACACTCAGGCCTTGGGGCCCTGCAATCATATCAACATAAAACAGTATTGTTCAGCAGGCGAGAATATGTTTTTTTTTCCTTTGGTACAAAAGCAGTTAAACTTTAATCAATTGTGATTTTGAAACATTTTATAATCAGAAGTAAAATAAATGTTTTAACCTCATGAATTAAAGATAATTCATGGAGTGAAGGAAAACTAGCAACAACAGTCCCAGTGGCTTTAATGTGAAATTTATATAGTATGTTGCAAAAATAAATATTTAATTGAGGGAGGCAGTCATTTTAGCCTTTCTTTCCCTTTTTTAAATTCTATTATAATTAAGTTTTTCTCTATAGATGTGTGTGCGTGTGCTTTCAGATGTTAGTTAGTGACTTCTATATGATAACAACTAACAATACTGGACTTTAATCTTGTATTGTCTGAGTTTTTATTTTTTATTTTTAAATCAGCTAACAAGATGACAATCCACAGTGAAAATTAATTGACTCAACATCCACAGTCGACTGGTAATTGCCAAAGCATCCCTTTGACACCAGGGTTGTAGGGATACATTGTAATTTAGTTTGAGGTAATGCTAAGTGTTGCTGTGTGTGTGAGAGGAGTGTAGATAGGCTAAGTATGGAGAAGGAAGTGTCAAGAGGAGACGCTGATTGAGCTTATCTGTGAGCTCAGGCCTTCCTTTGTCAGAGTAGCTCCTCTCTGATGACGGCTCTTTGAACATGACAGAATAATTAAAAAGGAAGGAGGAAAAGCTGACATTTGCATTTTGACCTTTTTGATTTACCTGGACAAAATTGCTCTCACTTCCTTCCAGAGCACATTATAATATCATTCCGCCCTTGCCTTGTGTGTGAGGAGTGTGTGTAAATCTGCATTTAAGTATGCGCTTATGCGTAGGTGTACATGATGGTTCTGTATGCATACGGGCAGTGTGTATTCATGAGTGTGTGGGAAAGAATAAAAGAATAGATTTATGGCACATTACTCGGCCATCTCTTCATTAAGGAGCTGTTTCCCAGTAAGCGGGCTCTATTTGAATAGCTAAATTGTCCAAGGAGTGTGCAAACGAGGACTAATAGCCCAGTGCCCTTGTCACAGACGGCCCCACTGCCAAAGTCAAACTGAAGATCTCTGAACCTCAGTGTGTGTGTTTGTGTTGGTGTGTGTGTGCGTGTGTGTGTGTGTGTATGTGTGTGTGTGTGTGTGTGTGTGTGTGTGTGTGTGTGCGTGTGTGTGCTTTGAGAGCATGCTCAGTAACAATTCTTTCAGTAAATTCAAGGCTTCATGCTTTGTTTTAAAATAACATTTTTTGGTAAACCATTAGTAAAGTAATCAAACGACCACTTTTGAAAGTTAGAGCTAGCTATGTTGGTCCTAGCCCCATGCTAATGTTTATGTTTGGGTTTGGATCGTGCCTCTAAATGTCTTAAGTTTTATTATGCCACTTCTATGTTGCAACAAAACACCTTCACCTTGAATCTGCAAATACAATGATTCAGGCGCAGACTTACTGAGCTTTTTATATTTTCATAATATAGTAATCCTCTCTCAGTTTAGGGGGCCAGAGTAAGATGCTTTTCCACCTTTGTCTTGTGTGCAAGGTACAGTACAATGAAGCTGTGACATAAATAATGTTTTATAATGCTGCAAAACATTATGGAAGTAATGTTGTAAAACATGAATGTGAAGTTACAGCTTCATGCAATAAAGAGGGCTTGGATTATTCTGAGATTTCAGATGTATTACTTACTTATGTATACTGTGTGCCACTGAATCTACGTATATGAGAATGGTGTCAATCTTCTCATCTCTCAGCAAGAAAGCAAATCTAGTCATTCACTTAACAATATTATTGAAGCCCTGGACAATCATCAACATTGTGCTGCACTTTTCATAGACCTATCTAAAGCATTTGATTCAGTCGATTATAATATTCTAGTGGATTAAATACGCTTAGTTGGTGTAATGAAGAGTCCATTAAATGGTTTCATGACCGTCTCTCAGATAGAACTCAGACAGTAGCTTCCAACTGTTCCAAGTCCCCTTAGTGTTTGTACAGGTGTTCCACAACAGTCCATACTTGGTCCTCTATTACAATATCATACCATACACAATATCATCTCTGACACCCCAAACTGTAATGTACACTTTTATGCAGATGACACTGGCTCTTCTCATGATCTAGCGATTGCTAATCTAAAGTCATCGTTTGACACTTTTAAATTCTGGTAAAACCAAATGTATGCTGTATTCTCTAGGTAAAGAATATCCAGCCTGCTGCCCATATCAAAACCCTTCATGGTCATAAAATTGACACAGTTGAATGTAATAAATACTTAGGACTCTAGTTGGATACCAGACTCACTTTTAAGACCCATTTGGATCACCTATTAAGCAAACTGAAGGTAAGATTTGGATTTTAGTATAGTAGCAAATCATGTTTCTCTTGTATAGTCGAAAGACTGTCGTACAATCTACAATTCTATCTGCTCTTGATTATAGTGATTTGTATATATGCATGCTTCTCCTCCTCCTTAAAGTCTCTTGAATCCATGTATCACTGCACAGCACTGCGCTTCATCACAGGTGACACTTTTCTCACTCACCATTGCGTTCTATATGAAAAGGTTGGGCGGTCCTCCTTAATAAACAGAAGGGAGCAGCATTGTATGTTGTTTATTTATAAGGCTCTGCTGAAAAACCTACCCAGTTATTTAAATACAGTATTTACAATTTCATGTCACAGGACATTTTAATTTTAGCTCCTGTTCACACTGAACTCAGAAAAACTGGTTTCAAATTCTATGCTGCATACAAATGGATTGAGAAATGAAAAATATGAAGATTTAGATTGTCTTATTTCATTGGAACATTTTAGAAGGTTGTACTTTTGTATTTACAATCATAATAAAATGATAATATTTTCTCTTTACTGAAATGGGTTAAATTAAGAGTATCCATGCTAAAGCCCATTCTAATTATTGCAGATCAAGCTCAAACTGTGTGGATACTATTTTCAGTGTCACTTCTTTCTCGTTGAGATTTTGCCACAGCCCAAACCTGTATAACATCAGACCTTAGTATTTCTTCCTGTCACACTGTCCTTGTGTGTCTCTAAAGAAATGCTCTTTGAAATTTGATGCTGACGTCCCTAAGTTATTTCTCCAAAGTGTGGAGCAACCTTGTGTTTGAGAGGTAACCTAGAGAAAGTTTTGGCATTACTAGAAAAATATATGTAAGTTTGTAAAATATACGGTATAACTGTCTGCATATATACTATAGAAACCAGTTACATTACAGCCAAACATCTCTTATTTAGGAAGGCTACTTGGTATCTGTGTGTAAATCCAACCACCACCCCCCCACCCCCCCAATTTTTCCACCAATGATAAATAATTTTATATTTTTTGTCATGTAATGCAAGAGATATTTCATATTCCTAAAGCTATACGACAGTGTTTTGGAGGCATGAAATGGGGAAAGGATTTTGGAAGCAGAATTTCTGTCACAGAGCACTGAAACAGCACCACAATGAGCCAGATAGGGAATTGTCAGACCCAGGATATAGGAAATTCTGAGTAGAGGACACATTTGTTATAAACCCAGGAGTGTAAGCCTATGAAACCCATTTCTTGAGAAAATAAAAGTGGGGGGAAATAGTTGAAATAGTTGGAAGCTCTCTGGAGTTTCTGGAGAATCATCTCGGGTCCATCTGACAGACAGATAACTAAAAAACATGAGAGGAACAGACACACAATTGCTTCAGATGTCAGCGCTGACTGTATGAGAGGAGAAAAAATGCAACTGAAGTGTGAATAATTTAATCATTTCTCAGTGATCAGTTCTTTCAGTAGATGTTAAGGAAAAATCATATTGAGGAATGAAACTTACTGACCCATTTAAAATGTTTCTCTGTTTTCTGATTTTCTCTGAATTCACAGAAATGCAAAATGAATGGATCTTCAGGATGCATCTCAGGGTTTTGAGTGTGTGTTGACACTGTTGCAAGCTTGCTAAACGTTAACTTCTGCTGATGTACTGTATGTCTGTACCTTTCCACAGCTTTTTTTCTTTGAAAAAGGGGACGGCACAGAATTGGAGCACACAGTGGAGCCATAACAATTAAAAACAAGCTTATTAATCCTTAGCTTTGACAGCTGAAAACTGCATCTGTGCTATTTGTGGCGATGCAGCATGGTTCCCTTCTGTCTCAGCCCAAGTTGTTTACCACTGGTATTTTTGCAGATGTCAGCCAGGACCATTTAACAAAAGAAACAGAGTCGCGGCTCATCTTATAACAGGTGTTTGATAAACACACAGTGGAATATACAGTAAAAGGATGTTGTACTGGCCAAATAATGCAAGTGAGATTACAGTGTGGAGTGGATGTGTGAAGTATATAATTACATACGGTATATTACCTGTGCTTATATCCTAAATATGATCAAGTTTGTATAATTTGTATAATAACACAAAGTATCTCTCACTTAACCTGCATAATCTTTAAGATTTCAAGGGAAAAAAAGTCATTGATCACATAAGACTTTAGGCATTTATATTGTACTGCCACCTAGTGGCAAAAACACCCCACTATCTGTGAGATGGCATTCATTCCATTCTCCAGTTACTTTACAATGAGATTAAATTCTTCCCCTGTCGTTATCACATGGAAAAAAAAAACACTTCATTCCAACGCAGCATTTTTGATGAAGTCCATCAAATTCTTGTGGAAACCTGATTCACGGGGGTCACACTCACTTCCAAAAGATATTTCTAGTGTATCTTCTGCCATTGAATGGGTTCATTACGTTCCTTTTTCAAAAGGCCCACGCTAAATACAACTGGACCAACTGGAGGTAAAATTCATTGCCAACTCTAAAAAGAAAATCAGTTTAAGACAATAGGTTGCTTATTAAAATGACAAACTATTCCTTTAAAACCTTTGGGGCAATACAATCATAAAAAGAACATCTGAATGTGTTATCAGTGTGAAGCCTCTAAATTCTTAAAGAAAACTGAATATCATGTTTGCTTTTTTGTTTTTAAATGATATAAAGTAGAATTGAAGTGTAACTAAAAAATCCAAAAGTTGTGCAACCTTCAATACCCACAGGACTTCATTAGCACAATTACTACGCTTATACGCTTCACTTCCTGATCATTTATTTTAGTTTTATTGATCACTGAGCAGTGTGTAAACATTTGAGTGCTGACACGTAGCAGGCAGCCCAGCATGACTGGAGGATGGAGAGACGTCGGACGTCAGAGTCATGCTAGAGCTCAGTGTGCAGCAGGACTTTGGCTTTCTTCATGTTTTTGGCCACTGTTGAAAAAGAAATGACAAATATGAATAAAGACCAAGGTTCTCTTTTCCTCAGTGGAATAGCTTATAAATAAAGGCTATACAAGCTGCATGAATCAGATTTTGACATAGTGTACATACTGTTACTCTACGTTGTATGAATAGATGTTTTTATTATTGTGTCTTGGCCCAAAGTAAGTGGTGACTGCAGTTTCACAAATATATCTTGGAAGGAGAGCTGCAGATTTTCTGAAGCCCAGAGGAGCCTTGTACTATGAAGTCTGCTCACTTTTCAAGATCATACACAGGTCATCCAAATCAAACCGTTTATTCTTCTGTTTTCCTGTTTTAACCAAAACTGTTTTGACAGGACAACAGACATCATTATCAAATTAATATTAAACATCTTTTTTTTAATACATTGACACAAAACAACAACTAAAGCTAAGCTGCTACTGTTTTCTGCTCCAGTTAAAGGTTTGTTTACACCAGCGCTGACTTTGATCATAGGGATAGGGATAGAAATTTCAGTCACGCAAAATGCAGACTTTTTCATCTCAAATTCAAACATATATGAAAGGACTTCTCATTCATGGGTCAATGATATTACAGGAAAACACTTTTATTTACTGTTTTGATCAGTGTTGCCAGATCAATGTTGTTTCAAGTGATTTGTTTGACTATTTTGTTAATTAATATCATCTCTGCATTAAAACCACCTGCTTCCTTTTTGGTAAATTGAACTTAACTCTGCAAATTTGACACATTAATGTGTTGAAACATACATAGAATTTCTTAAAGTAGTTTGAGCACTGGTGTTATAAACCCAGCTCCTCTTGCTGAAACCTCAAACCTGTCAAAGCCCCTTGCTAACTGTTCTCTCTGTCAGACCCACTTCATAAATAACGTCTGTCACTTCTGTCAAAACACAGTGAACAGTGTGGGTTCAGTGTGTCTTCATACTGGTGTAAACTGTCATTAGAGTGGATGGTCACTCACGATGTTCCATGTCATCAGGCGTGTAAGTGTAGAGGTGGTTGCTGTACTTTCCTGCAATGTCTGCGCGCACAGTCATGGTCGGATCTGCAGAAAGACAAAGGTTGCTGAGGAGAGCGATTATTTGACTGTCAGAGCCGTTCTGCTGTTGCTGCTGTTTGTTTAGTTAACCGCTTGTGTTTCCGGAACTGTCTTTAAAAGCAACTTGCAGTGGAAACAATGAAACTGATAAAGTGGTGGAGCAAAGAAAAATGTAAGAAAGAATAAAGCAAACAGACGACAGGTGTCAATTATAGCGAAAAACCGAGGGGGTGACGTCTTACAGCTGCAAGAGTGGCTATTCAGGACTGAGTTAAAAGAGAATATCCAGCCCTAGTTTCCCCAACACTCTCCACACCATCATTAAGAATACAGAACTGCAGAGTCTGTTCATCTGTATTCCTTTCCCTCTCATCAGCCCCATATCTATGCCATTGATTATGCTTGAATCCCTCTTCTGCTAAAAAGACATAAAAACTACTGTGAGATTCTTAAGCATTCCAAAGAAATATATACAAATCAGCCCAGGGCCAAAAACTGGACCAAACAGAGGACACAGCAGGAAGTTAATTTTGTCATTCGAACAAGTTTGGCCGAAATTTAAAGGCTTATAGGGGAAATAAATGTTTTCAACTGACCAAATGATGATACATTATTTAAATATTTACCAACAAAGAGTATTCGAGGAACGTAGTATCCGTCAGGTGCCTGATGCTTGTCGTTGCTGTCTTCCTGTAAAAAAAACACAAAATATAAACAGCAGTTTGTCCATTACTACAAATACAAATAGTGTGTCTATTTAGCAGAAGGCAGCTGTTTGTTGCACATAATTATGCTTGATATTGTCCAAGATTCACCTCCAAATATTTGATTAATTAATCAATGAATATAGTAATGATATTTAATGAATATAATGCTTAGAGACTATACATATATATATATATATATATATATATATACAGTGTGTATATACTACAAACAACAAAATACTAGTTTAAAATCCCACTATACAGCTAACCTGTTTTATCTCATTAACCCTTTATATTATTCACTCAGTCAGGATTTTGATATTCTGTCCTTGAGTGCTGATTTCTATATTTGCATATTGCATTGCCGTGGAAAAGAGTTTCTTCATATACCACAGTTGTTTAATTACCACCAAGTTGAGCATGATGAAATCCTCTTTGGCCATTTTCTGGATGGACTTTTCAGCAACAAACGCCTTCTTCAGTGCTGCTGAGATAATTCTGTTTAGTTTCATTATAACATTTCATATTCGACAGAAAAAGGAGCACATGTGCAAGTGGGTGAGGCATTTTCACTTATCACAGGTTGTGTTTTTAAACTTTTGGCCCATGCACCAAACTTTTGTACTTTTGGACAGAGGATGTCAAGCAAGTTAGTAACAAGTTTTAATAAGTGGGACCTGCAGAATATCCATGTCTGATATTCATGTTGCTCAATATAATAAGCTAAATGGTTTAAATTCTTCCCAGATAGTTTGGCTGAGTTGTGAACCTAACAAAGTAATGATCAGTATGTTGAGGCATTCAAATGGAGGGTGCAAAATATTCTGCTTCTTTCCTCAAAGCTGGTAAAAATGAAAGCCAGACTTTGACCTGTAGGTGGTCTTTATTGTTTATGTGTGAAGAAATCCTGGTGGACACTTCCATTGAGCTTACCTCCAGGAAGCCAGCTGAGTGATTTATGAATATAATTCTTTGCTATTTCGTATCCTGCTTGGCAGGTATTATGGAATGTACCTGTTTGGTTCCCCATGAGACCAAACCCAAGTCTGGGTCAGAAGGGCAGTGCAGGATGTGCAAGCTTATATTTATACATTAAAAAAAAAAGTAATGAAGCATAGTCGCTGCAGCACCTTGACTGTACGGGCAGTCGTCTCGATGATGGATGACCATCAGAGGCTTCTGACTGTGAGAAGAAAACCACAGAGAGACAGTCGACACATTCTTCAGAACAATATGCACAGTGTTGGGTGTGAATGCAGTCATGCATAACATAGTCCCTGAGAAAGTTGCCATGCCAGACTTTAAAAGAGTGATGATAAAAAAAATAGAATAATAATTTGCTTTTATGGGACAGAAATTGAGCTATATTCCATGAGAGGAGCAAAATGTACTCGAACAGATGTAGTTCTGCATAATGCAAAATTTTAACCCCAACCTTAAACACTGAGCCACCTAATCACCCTCATGGATTTATAAGTAGGATAATTAGGGTGAAATCCCATGCCAATACACAGAATGCATATAAATAGTATGCTATTTACACATGTATAAAACAAAATTAACATACAGTAAATATAATAGGCATCTCATTAAAGTAATTATAGTAATCAGTATTTTCAGTAGCTGTAAGTGATACGCTCTGCTTTCTGCAGGGTGATAGTAATTCATATGCATGCCATCTGTCAGACTCCAGCCTTGAAGGTGCAGCTGTAGCAACGAATTAGAGGACGTGAACTTCAGTTTCCCATTGAAATTCTGTTCTCACAGCCAAATACTCATATCCAGACAGAATAAAGAAACATTCAGGGCTGTTGTCATGGTGCAGAGCCTTACCTATTGACCATCTTTGACAGGCCCTCTTCATAACTTTTGACCCAACTAATATTATCCCCCCATCCTGCAGGGAAAAAAATAATGAAGTCAGCAACAATATGGTTTCATTATATTAACTGAGTTCCTTCTTAAGAGAAGTTCAAATTCAAGACTTTATATGTTTGTGTTGTGACACAAAATCCAACTGACAGCTATGAATTTTGTTTGTTAATTATTCTTGAGAAGGAAACTACAGTTGTGAGTGCTTGAATAAAGGAGCATCACTCACCTCTTGACAGGGACTGGAGCTTCTCTTTCTTTTTTTTTTGGTCTCCGGCACTTGCACAGATACCAAAGAACAAAGCAAGCAAGACCCAGCGAAGCATCACTTCCTGTCCTTTGAGAGAACTGCAGTGACAGTTGGCAGGTAGATTAGAAAGAATTGAAATTCAGGGAGGTGTTCATTTGGAAGACATTTTGACTTTTGACCCAGAGCAGCAATCGCTCTGCTGGCTGACAGCACACTTTACAGATATCTCTTACTCATATTGTCCTCTGTAATGCTGACTCGCCAAACAAGCTTGACAAGGCTGCGATTCAAATGACTGTACATAAAGCAACAATGTCGATGAAGCAGTTAAGAAAGAAAGGTCATTTTCATATAAAATCTGCACCATTATTAAGAACTCAAGCTGCTGCCATGTTACAGAATTCATTTTGTGAGCTGTCATTCTTACATGTTCACATATTTTTGGTATGAAAATAAAAATGCAAATCTTTTACTTCACCGTTTATGTATTGAACTATTAACATTTGATATAAAACAGTGTACCATCACCATAACTTTTAAAGGCATCAGTGTCAAGTAGTAGGTTTAAAACAATTACTTAAAATCTCTGGAAACCCCTTATTATACAGCATTTTCAGTAACAACAAGGAGGCAGTAGCTATTAAAACAATATAGCCTATAATTTTTCATATAAAATGTATTTCATAATTCATGTATTTCACTTGAAGTTGCAGTAGAGTAGATGTCTTACCTTGACAGAATGAAGCAACAAGAATCTGCACTCACCACTCTATATGCCCTCTCTTTTGTCAAATGTTTCTTTCAACTGAACTCACCAAACAGGTATATCAAAGTAGTGTGCTATAAACAAAGAGGGCTAACCACTCACTAAAACACAGGCAGAGTGATACAGACTGATGTAAATTGCAAGCATTAAAATTAAAGTGGTAATACCTTTAATAAAAACGCCATGAGTAGTTTTTATCTATCGGTTAACTTCATACCAATTGCAGTAAACAGAAACACCCTAATCAAACTTACTGTGACTGCCCTTTGCCTTTATAAAAGCACCAGTTCTTTTTCAGTTGACGCAGGTAGGTTGTTCCAAGCATCTTGGAGAATTTGCCATTGTTTTTTCTGTGGATTCAGGCTCTCTCACTGTCTTCTGTCTCCTTTTGTGTAATCCCAGATTGACTTCATGATGTTGAGATCAGAGCTCTGTATAGGCAAGACCATCTGTTTCAGAAAGTTCTTTGGGTTAACTGTCAAGTGCTGCAAAATTTGAATTGAACTGCACTCCATCTGACAACACAGGTTTATAAACACCACTCAGATATCCAGAAATACTTTTTCATACTCATCATATTTCAGTTTTTTATATGGCATTCATTTTTAGCCATTTAGCTGCTTCCTTTTAGCTATGCACTTTGCACACAGATGTGCCAGAAACTGCCTGAGAGAGAGCCACATCACAATAATATGAACACAATATTTGTCATGACACATCTATCTATCTATCTATCTATCTATCTATCTATCTATCTATCTATCTATCTATCTATCTATCTATCTATCTATCTATCTATCTATCTATCTATCTATCTATCTATCTTTGCTCTACAACAGCTTTGTTGAAGATCAGTAAAGATTGTTAGCTGTTGCTATGGACACAGACAGCGCTTAGCAACCGTAAACCCTCAGCGCAGGCGCAGTTCTTAATAATGATGCACTGTGGGATTGCAGAATATTGACATAGCAACCAGGCGACAGAGCCAACCAAGTTTTCTCACTCCGGACTAGTTTTTGCCGTTTCTTCTGTGCTTAAATTACTTGGCTTTGCGTTCAATTGCTGTGATGAATGCAGCATTGGTAAGAAAGACCCAGGACACACTGGGCAAAGTGATTAAGAAACCGCCTCTCACGGAGAAATTGCTAAGCAAGCCCCCGTTTCGATACCTCCACGACATCTTCAGTGAGGTGAGACTTATCTGCTAATGTTACATTAGGTTAGCAAGCTGACGTATGTTTAAATAACATCAGAGTCTATTTTGCCTATGAGCATAATAAAAAGGCTAACTCCAACAGGACGTGTGTCATTTAAAACGCACATAAGCCAAACAGTTAGCTAGCTAGTGCACCAGCGTTAGCATGAACTAAGCTAACCAAGAGAGTTTAGTAACATTAACTTCAAGGGAACGTTACGCCTTCAGAGCTTTTCTCAAGCTATCAAATTGTCTGTTGTAGCACGAATAAAGCTGACCAAGCAGTTAAACCACCAAGGTCAATCATCAACCAAAAGAAGAATTGCTAACATTCACCAGTAATACGATGTCAGGTTGTCGGTTAAGTTAATACCGTGTGATAACTGGTTAGCTAGCCATGTCAACGGCGTCGTCTAGTTGCTAGGCACGACTTGAGCCCGCACAGGAATAAACAAACCATTTTTTGTCCATTGTGGTTAGCTAACCGTGATGAATCGATTGTGGGAGCTAAGTTGGCTAAATTTGTCTGCTTCTTTGAAGCCGTCACGTTGAGATCACGGATGTTCAGCAGCTTATCGCAGTTGGGCTGCTGGATAAGAGAGGAAACTAAGGTTTAACTACGTTATGCTTTGATTAACTTAATCACTGTGGATAAAGAAAATATTTTTAACGTTCTGGATTCTAGCTGTTGTTCAAAGCTGCTTGCAAAATAAGTTAAGGTATATACACGTATATGGTTAAGTTACAGATACACGTGAAGCTTTTGGGAAGGACTGAGAATCTTACTACAAAAATTACTGATTCCTAGGATGTTGGGATCAGTTTAAACTGTGGGACTGAATGGGTCAGATGGTTTGTTATTCAGATTGAGAGTGTTGTCAGGATATACCAAGTGGGCATTGGAAAGCTTCAGGTTCACAAATAAGGTTAAAACAAAAACTTTTTTGATACCAACATATCCTCATCTGGTCAGATTTGGAAACCAACTAGTGACTGCTTCTGATATAAACTGGTATCTATTGATGTTGATAATGATATCCTACAAGGGACACTTTACCAGCACAAACACTGGTAGAAAAATATTAGTAGTAGGCCAAGTAACATAGGTAAATATTAATGTTACCATTAAGTGCTACATAAAATAGCATAGGAACCACTGCATCACACACAACACTGCTTTTTCTCAACTACATTTTCTTTCTTTTTACACACAACAAATCCTTTGATTTTAGATGTCAAGCAGAGTAAAATCTGTTTCACTTTTCTAAACAGAAGTGAGATCTCATTCTCACTCTCCCCCTGTTGGGCAGTCTCATATTTCACCTTAGCTTCATGTATATTTGATAAAGGGAAGCGTGTTGAAACGTGTGACTCCTTTCTTTTGATTAGCAATGTGTTTGACTTCATGATCGAATTGTCCAACAACTGAATTTTCACTGTTGATGTAGAAGTATATACTGCAGACCTGTATGGTTAATATTGCAAATTATCTAATGATTAAGCATGGAACTTTTATTTCTCACCACTTTCAGGTCATAAGGACCACTGGTTTTATGAAAGGCCTGTATGGAGAGAATGAAATGAAGTCAGATAATGTTAAGGTAAGTTGACTACACACAGTCCACCTGGTCAAACTGTTTTTTGGCTATTTGTTTGTCTACCTCCTGGCCGCCTGCTACACAAACAGATATCCCTATTCTTTAGTTATTATAGTCTTGTTCTCCTATTTATTTCTCTCTGTTGATATGCTTTCTTGTGTACAAAATATGTATGAATGTCTTAAGCAGTAGCCTTACTTGTGTAGGAGATCACCTCTGTGTTGTATGGGACAGTCTGAGGGTGTCTGTGTGTGGAGGTAACCTTAAACGCTGCCTGTGTAACACTCTCTGAGTGAGAGGATCTGGCAGGACATGACTGTGAGGCCTGTCAAGGTGTCAGAACTCAAGTCTGCTGCTTGAGGTCTGACCCCAAATCAATACTGAATTGGAAGGTGATAGACTAGGAGGAGAAAATGTGTTCAAACTAGAAGCTTTACAACTTAAAGCAAATTTAATTTGTCATGGTTGTATTTACAATTTAGATGGTTTCTTTATGCACTGTCATAGGTCGTATCTTGGTGGTGCAACAAGTTGATTGATGAGTGTAGGCAAATATTGAATAGAGAGAGGCATTCACCCAAAATCTGGGTGAATCTGATATATCAAATGATCTCTTAAACATAGTGATTGTTCATATGTATTTTACAGGATATTATAGGTGAATTAAAAATTGTGAAAATGTGATTTCATTATTTAAGCAACTTTCTTACTGAAACTACTGCCCTTGACACAAATATTCAAATATTTATTATTTATATTCAAATATTCAAAGATAAAACGGAAACCCATAATAGTACATAATGATGACATTTCCAAGTCCTCTTAGATATTATTATCAATTACAAAAATGTTTATAGATAATAGTCAGTTAGGTTGTAAGTTTATGTTGAAAGACAAATTTAAGTGGCTAAATTTAGACATACTCTACTTAAGCTTCTTTCAGATCATTGGGCACGTTGCTTCAGAGGTACAAGAGCTAAAAGGTGCTCACCAAAAGTATTTTGGTGCAAGATCATGCAGTACTTTATGAACTAGGAAAGATTTTTTTTCTATACTAAAACTGACAATCAATTTTAGCTAGATTGTTTTTGGGTAGACCTGACAGGAATATCACAATAATCAAGCCTGCGGCGATACAAACATACAATAGCCCCTACGTGTTGATTAGATTTTTAGAACCTCCATTCCGATTTGAATGTAATGTTACAGTCACATACATCATATTTTTTAGAGATCTACAATAATGCACTGCTCTTCATATATTATCTGAAATTTTCTGAAACATTTTAATTTATTACCTCCCACTCATTCCCTCTAATAATTTATGTCAATTTTGTATTTTCTTAATTCTTTACAGGCCTCTGTGCAAGAGCATGTTACTGAATAGAAATGTCATGAAAGGAACACTGCAAAGGCTTGGCAATTATCAGATGTTACAGACCAGGTGGTTGCACCAGCTACAAATCCTTATGTTACACAGTTGGCAGGCTTCTCAGATGCAGCAGGCTGATAGACTAGAAGCACTGCTTACCTGGGTCATTTGCCTGGAATAGTGTCTGTTCTATTACACGTCTACTAGAATGTTAATCTTAGTATTAATGGTAGGAGCTTCATTGTCCATGTTGTTGAAAACTTATCTTTAGTTTCACAGCAGTATGAAATTTAATGAAATGAAAAGTACAATACATGGTTGACAATACATATTAAAGCTTGCCCATCAGAATATGTATACAAAATACACACCTAATTCAAGGATTGGATTAAAGGAGTAGTGGATATTAGTTTTCTCTTCCCTGTCTGCAGCAGTCCTTGTTATAAAGCCAGGTTTTCTGTTACTCATTGGCACTTCAATATTCAAGATTTTCTCTTGAATTGTTAGATGTCATTTTGAGAAATCTAACCATTACACCACACTAGATTACATTGAGAGTTAAGTCACAATTATAACGTGTATAAGATTACTTGAAGGATTCACACCTTGCTGAGTAAAATATAACATATTAATTTAAGTAGCCTGGTCAGGAGGGGAGAGCAGTCAGAGTGTGCAAACAAACTGTGGGCCCACCATAGTCAGAAATTATATGTGAGGACAGATTGGACTAAACTGGACTGAGTACTCATCAACTATGCATGGTATGTAGAATTGTTGCATGGTAGGAGTAACTTAGGTTGAACTCTGAATATACATTTCTCAAGGGTTAAATCATTCTAAACTGTATTGGAAAATAACTCCCATTGGAGGTCCTTTACTCTCACAAGCAGATGGTATCTTGTTTCTCTCCTGTGCACTCTCCTGGGTATCACAGCATATTTTATCTTTGCAGGATAAGGACTCTAAGATAGTCTTCCTCCAGAAAGCCATAGATGTCGTGATGCTGGTGAGTGGCGAGCCCCTGGCAGCAAAGCCAGCACGCATTGTAGCTGGCCATGAGCCTGAGAAAACCAATGAGCTGCTGCAGGCCATCGCCAAGTGCTGCCTCAACAAGGTCTGTCTTTTTGGAGGATTAAACACACACACACTGAAAAGCTGACTGTGAAATTTAAAGCACTCAAATTCCATTTCTCCAATTTCTCAAATTCATTGACATTGTTGTCTCTGTTATGCTGGAGACACAAATATATGGCTCTACATAAAAAGGAAATTCTGTGTTTATCAGCTTTCACATCAAAATATTATACTCTTGGCAAAACTGTCTAGCCACCTCAGGGAGAACTCTGAAATATTTTAATTGCACCCTGGAGATGGAGTGTAACCAGATGAGCTGGTGCCTGGGGGATGGCTGTATTTTGATATCATGTCATGCAGAAAGTTCTTAACAATCTAAATGTATTCCTCTCAGATTTTATGCAACATGACTTTGCTGTTTTGAAGCCATATGGTTACAATTGTAATAGAGACAGTATTTCAGGTTTTTCAACTTGTATGAAACAAAAGTAATGAAAACATGAGAAGTCTTTAAAGGGGCGATGTGTAAGAATGGGCCAACTGTTGAATTCATAATCCAAACAAATATGGGCAACATATTACCAGAAGGTTGGGTTATCCACCTCTATTGTAAGAAACAAGGAAATGTCCACCAACCTTTTTTACCTAATTGCTGCAGTGTCATTTTGTGATGCACCTTTGAACAGTTTTGTTTGCCCCCTCCATGGGCCAGTTTTAGTGTTTTGCTTAATGACACTTTACAAAGGGAGATTCTTTCTGACATGATTTGTAGACATTCCTATGTATGCTACACTGTCGTTCTTGTTAAACACTCAGTGAAACAACAGTAAATGTTACTCATTAATATTATCGCTGTATTAAATTAAATGGCTCTCCTGCAAATAAACTCTAGCTGTCCAGTGAAGATGCAGTGAAGCGAGTACTTGCAGGAGAAAAGGTGGACATGAAGACCAAGGCTAGTACCTCCAGGTCCCAGGACAAGGAGAATAGGGAAGGACGTGAACGTCACCTGGATAGTCAGGTAAGAGTCTTTAGCCCCACTCAGTCACATACTGCTCAATCCGACGTATGATGTGAAATGTATTTTCTGTGTTAGGCTTAAGCCTTGCAAGTTGCACTGTTGGTTTACAAACAAATATGTTTAAATTATGAATTTTTCAGCATGTGGCTGTGGCTAGCATTAAGTCCTCACCCTTTGTTTTGATATTTTCTATTCCAGGACAAGAAAAAGATTACAGAGCGCAGTGGGAGCAGGGACCAGAAGGACCCAGACCAGCCCAAGGAGCAGGAGAGTCGACGTAGGGATGGGGAGAAAGAGCACCACCGGGACAGGGAGCGTTCTGACAAGCACCACCGCAGTGAACAGGACCGCGGCAAAGACCGTGACAAAGACAAGAGCCGAGACCGGGAGCGAGACAAGGATAGAGACAAAGGACGAGTTAAAGACAGGGACAAAGTGAAGGACAGAGAGAGGGATCGAGAAAGGGAAAAAGAGCGAGAAAAGACAAGAGAGAGGGATTCCCACAGAGAAGGGGAACGAGACAAGGAAAAACGACGAGAGAGAGACAAAGAGCGGGAGAAAGAAAGAGAGCGTCACAAAGAGGGGGACGAGAGGAACAAAAGTGTAGAGAATGGCAGTAGCAAGGTACAACTTCTTAAGCCCACACACATTTTACACATACATATCGACAACAAAATGCCAATATTTACATTTAATGTGTATGTTTGTGTTTAGGCCAGAGTGTCAGAGGAACCACAGCAAAAACCCAGCCCTGAAGAGCCCAGCAAAACAGCCAAACCTGTGCCAGCTGTAAGTTCCTTTGGCCAAAAGTACACACTTTTTAATATTACACTTATTTTGAGTTCATTTGATTTTCTCATCTGCAGTTACAGTATGGTGTAGTTTCCTGTATGTTTAATCAGCCAATTAAGAAATTTAGAGTTAGTCACTGATTTTATTTGTTTACATAGTTGAAAAATTAAACTTTTTAACATTTTATACAGGTCATAAAGTCAAATTTATTTTCTAATGTTGTGCCTCTTATTCTTCCAAGGAACCAAACCCAAGTGAAGAGGTATTCAACCCCGCAGAGACAATCAGTAGAAAATTAGACCTGTATATTGCAGACATTTTAGTCTTAGAATGGCTTTACTGGCTGCTTGATTTAGTGCTAATATGGACTGTAGTGTATAAGGCATGTGAGGTCTCATTTGCTCTTATTAACTGTCAATGATAAATGTGACGTTACATAACGCAGTTTTCTTTGCTGTGTACAGCCTGCAGATGCAGTTGATAACCAGGTAAGAATTTACTGTACTAGCAGAGATGGCTCAATAACACTGTTTAATTGCAGAAAATGATGTATCGAGTATCTGGCAGTGTAATTAGAATCCAATATTTATTTATCCGTTTTGAATGTCTTTAAAGTTGTCGTCATTCATGTGCAACTTGCGTGCTTCCAGCTTTATTTTGTAAAATTACATGCAGTGTGCATTCAACAACTTTCCTGCTCCCACAAGGGAATTCCCTGTGTGTAAGCAATGCAGCTGTTTACTCTGGATCACTTTTGCAATGCTAAATCAAAAGTCAACCAGTGTGCTGTCAGACTTACTAATGACATGGGCCATACTGAATGTTTTAGCTCCATAAGTCAGCTGTAAAACAACTGAGTTCACTAACTTGCTTGTTCAGATAGCCATTTCAAAGATGAAATGTTTAGCAAGGCTTGAGTGTTCAGTTAAGCATAAAATTGCCCTGTTTCAAATATGGAAAGGAGTTGGTTACCTAGCACAATTATATTACAATATACAGCTCCATTTCAGCTTTATTTTGTTGATGTTTTGGTGGGCGAGGGTTTTTATTATTCCATCCAACAATATTTCGTTGCTCTGGCACAAAATACAAATAATATAACCCTCATTCAACTCCATTGCTGTATATTTTTTTTGCATGAGGCCTCTGCAAAAAGTTTATTACATTTCTGATGTTGAAGCTTCCAATTCCTATTCTGTCTCTCACTTTGCCTTCTTTCATTTTGCTTTTCCAAAAGGAAACTGCTTGTTTACCATGCTAGAATGTTGCTCCATGCAGATATTTATATACTGGTAAAAGTATACGTTGTATGTTTTTTGATATCTGATCCAGTATGTTTAGCTGATATTGGGTGTAAATAATAATCTATATTGACCGTAACAACCACACTTCACTTGTTATTCTTTACAACTCTTAATTTTCATATTTTGCATGTCTGCATGTGTGGTTTAAAAGATAATTTGGCATGTTAATTTCTGCTTAATAGCAACTCAGTGTACCTTAAACTTAACAAAGAAAATGATGAATGGTCATAGTTAGCATAATAGAGAACCAAATGTAAAAAGGTTTCTCCAAACTATCCCAAGCATTAGTAAGTGACGTGTTGCCTTTTGGTGCTTATTATCCTAAAATTGTGTCTTTTTCCTGCTTGTCTCTCCTCTCACAGTCAGACAGTCCAGCTAGGTTACCTCGGCCTTCATCTGCCAAAGGGCAGAGGCGGAGACCCAAAATTGGAGGTCAAGGTAATCCCCCAAACCCACTCTCCCCTTAACACACTATATTAATCACCTATAGTATAACACATCTCACATAGTTAATACAGTTGTCTCATATAATGTTGACAGTTGACTGCTTTCTGTTTGCACTTCACTTGTGTTATAAAATCACTGACTAGTTCCCTTATGGGAGGTAGGTGACTCAGCAGGACTACATTTGACAGAGACAATAAAAGCGTCATAGAAATGACAGTGAGAAAACGTTTTCTACAAAAACATTTTCCTAAAAATATTGCAAAAATACACAGCCTCTTGATTCATCTGTTTTTCATATTCTACACTTTGCATGTCGCATGAAATTAAGTAAACATCACTGCAGTTTTGGTAAATGTACTAGAAAGGACACCAACAATACCTTGTTTTTACTCTCAACAGATGAATCTGACAGTGAGGGAGGTAAGTGTCCTCTGTCTCTCTTATGCAGCCACATACAGAGGAGCATATAAAGGTTTTTAACATTCACACAAGAATTTTTTCTGTGGAAATGGGGTCAACATTAAAAACATGCACTGATCAAAGATGCATTTTTAGGATTGCAATGGTAAGCTGCAGTAAATAAGGAGAGTACTGCCATTGATCATCCTCATAAATAAGCTAAATAACCCATACATTTGGTGATGACTTTTAACTTAGTGCAGCTATGTTACTTTCCTCTGTACTGAAATCACAAGGCATAAAATTAATTGATCTTCTCATCTGACTCAGAGTAAAGCAGCAAAGAAATATCTTCCCCAAAATGTCAGAATGCTACTTTGGGTTCTGACTCCATGAGCCAGAAACCGAGGGCAGTCAGTCAGTGAGTGAATGAGTTACTGACCAAGTGATTAAGGGCAATGATATTCTGAGCAAGTCAGTCAAGTTTATTTGAAAAACCCAATATCAGATACAGTGTCTCAATGGGCTTAACTGGCCTGTAGTTGCAACGGCTCCTGACCTAGCCCAAACTCTAGAATAGGAGCTGTATGTGGGAAATACACAAAGACATTTGCAGAAATAAACAGAGAGTTATAATGGCTTATAGAAATTCCAGAAAAGTTCAGTGTTAAGTCCAAAAGTATAAAAGTATAAAATCTATGTATGGGTCCGATAGTGAGTCTTCACATCATTCTAAATCCAAGAGAAAAGAACAAAGTTTGCCCACTTGGCAGAAGCAAGAGGAGTCAGCAGGTTCACAGCAAGGCACACAACAGAATACAAGGGCGGACCAGGGCCAGACTTAAGGCACACAGCAGAACAGGGAGCTGGAACAGCAACTGGAAGTTTATTCCACAAAAGGAGCACATGAGAATGTCCTGTCTTTTGAGTTTACTTATTCATTCTGTTGACAATTAAGCAGCACATCTTGGAGTGCAACTAAACACCAGGCTAAAAAGCTGCTCTATTGCCCTTTCTGGTTAAAAGCTTCCTTTGGTGTGGTCAGAAATTTGCTTTGTTGAACCTGTAACCTCCCCCAACAGTGATGTCACATGATCCACAAGTACAGCTGTACATCACTGCATCCAGGTGTGAAATTAAAGTATTGAAGGTCAGCAAAGATACAACTTTCAGTGGGTTTTAAGTTACTCTTCCAAGCATAGGAAGGGAGGCAGGGAGTTTTACAATAGAGCACTCAAATTCATCCTTAGTGTGAGGTGGAGGTCAGTGTAAAGACGCAAAAGCTAAGCTTATATGGCTAAATCATGCCAGTGTTAGTAGCTGGAGATGTTTGTTTTTTTTTAGAGTGGCAGCATTTAAGTCGGAGAAAAGAACATTAGTAGACATTTGTTACAAAGGAGTGCACTTAACTCTCACAATCCACCATGCTATGCATAACCCTAATCCTTGCTATATTGTACTGATCTAACTACAAGACATTGTGATCCTTTCACAGATGGAGATGCTCAGTTAGCCCAGAGACCTGTCCCTCAGGATAATGGAGATGCTGCAGGCTCCTCAGTGCCATCTGACATGACTTCCAGGTCTGTACAGTCAACACCTTCACTCACTTAGCAAACACTATGCTGAGTTTGTTACAGTTGGTTTACAAAGCAGAGGTAGGGAGGACCCAAACTGGCAGGATGGCTAGACAGCAGTCTACAAAGAACATGACTGTGGAAAAGGGCTGGTGCATATGCAGGGGAGCTAATGAGGGGAATGGGAACAGGTGTGTAGGTGGGTGGGGAAAGCCTCGTGATAGAGAATTGGAGACAAGTGACAGGGAGGACATCTGGTGGTCAGATGGAGGAAGAGCAGGAGACAAGGGTTGCGCTTTTTTGCTTAGGAAGGTTCCTAACTGAGTGAAATGACCCGGAGGTATCTAAGTGGCGCCATGATAACCACTGGTCGAATTCTCTAAATACTGAGGAAAGGAGCATCAGTGCTTCCTTTTTTTTTATCTCCTTTAGCATAGGATACATTGGACCATCCTTTACCAAAGGAAAGGAGATAATGTCCCACAATTCTTTGCAACAGCAACATTTAAAGCATTGCACCATTGTAGTTTCACCAAGGAAGACCCACGTAAATGTAGAAACAACTTAGCACCTATTTAATTTCTGTGACAGGATCCAAAACTTATGGAAATCTTTGTATGTGTGCATGATATAGTTTTCTTCTCTTTCAAATCTATATAGTTAGGAGTAATCTTGAAGAACAAGCATAATGAATTTCTACTTGACAATATGATCATCATAAAATACTATACAAATAAATGTGGTTTCACTTAATTCGATTGTCAAACATGTATATAAACATGTGCACACTATGACCAATACCTGAACGATATTCAATATAATGCAATACTGCACAGTTGTCATGAAATAAATATTACATTGATGAAGCTCAGAGTGTTTTGATGAGACTGTGTCAGAGCGATGTTGATTTGTATAATTATAATAATGAAGTAATTATAGTGAATCTAATTTGAGTGTTATTGCATTGCATACTATTGCATTTATTTATTTAAAGTTGTTGTAGTTTTGCTTCTCAAACCAATCCAGGATCAATTCCAGTAGAATTCACAGTTGAATAATTGCCTTAATTTGGATAATTGAGACTGTTCTGATATTTAACTGACTAATTGGCTAAAATTGGTTGGGCAGCTGTGTTATAGCAGTTTTATTAATTCTGTGAGAGTTTATTGTTCCAAGCAATGGTTCTTATCCCAAAATCTGAATGACTCAGCGTAGCCGTCGCAAAATAGACATTTGGAAAATCCCACAGAGCTGTTAACAGAGAATTAGTCCTGTAAGAGAAATAACATAGCTTGTGAAACTAAACAAAAATGACTTGTATAAATGTGAACATATTTAGTTTTAAAATTGATAGTTTAACAGTTTTTTTCAGTAATATGTACAATCCTTTAATCCCAATGCAACAGACGAATAGCACGGCCTGGCAGTGCTCGCCCAGCACCTCCTCGAGTCAAGAGACAGGAGAGTTACACTGATGTGAACTCAGCTGAGAGGTAAGTTCACTACACATATTCACTGATGTCATAAGTCTCATTTATAGTGGCCAGGACGGTTCCTGACAGTGGGACAGATTGATCTCTTAGATTATTAAACCAAATTGAATCAGCACACTGCATGAAGATAATGTTTGTAATTGTTTAATAATGGAGTAAGTGGAGCAAGTCTAACCAGTTAGCCACAAGATGACATGTCATACAGTACAAACCATATTACTTTAAATATTTACTTTCTTTGTCTTTCTTCCAGACTGTCAAGTGCCAAGCCCTCAGCACCTGTCATCATGGAAGGGAAGAAGCTATCTGAGGATGAGGAGGATGAAGATGAACAATTTCTCGTGGAGGAGGCTGTCCCTCCGCCCTCAGATGCTCCTGAGATGGAGGTGGTGAGTGACTTGAACAGTGAGTTGTTTAAATGACATCGATAAACGTAAGTCCGGGATAGTTATCGAACATTTTTTTTTTCTTTTACAGGATCGTCCACAAGAAATAGACAGTGAAGAGAAACACGGTACGCAGTCACATTTCCTTCTAGTTCGCCCTTATTTTGAAAGTCATAATAATGCCTTTTGATCTCTCTCCCACCTGGTGGTTTGATGAAGTAGATCTTTCACTTCTCCTCTTGCTGTTTCTCTCACCTTAGGTGGCCTTGTGAAAAAGATCCTTGAAACCAAGAAAGACTATGAATTATCGCCATCTTCCTCCAAATCTAAAGACCAGGTAGGTGCTCTTATAGTAGTAGATCTTTTCCATCTCCACTAGAGGGCAGTACCAGCCTAGTTCTCTCCAGCTCATTGACACAAGAGACCATGTTAAACTTCACCATCAGTTCTAGCAGCCATTGTTTCTGGAAATGTAGCTTCCCAGGGTAAGCAATTTGACCATGCCCAGTGCAACCCTGGTTATTATCAAAAGAAATATATAAACAAATGAAGTGGAAAGGTGTAATTGCACTGCCTTGAAACCACAAAAATGTTCCCCTTCAATGAAGCTGAAGGGCTGATAACCAGGCAGGGCAAGTATGGCCTCTAACAGACCACACACAACTGATACACACATCAAGATGTCTGGAGCAAAATTAGCTTGTTTTCTGGGGTTGCTCAATGCTTTAGGTATGCTTGATGTTGTTTTTGTTGCAGACTTCTCTGTGCTGTGTACAGTTTCAGAATATCAGTCATCTTGGGAACTTTTAGGGTAATCTTTCTTATCTCACTGTTTTCTTACATGTGTACAGGTTATTGCAGAAAACAGACACTGCATAAACATTTTTCAGTCATTCGGGTTTTCAGTCTTGTTGTATTTTGACGCTTTCACTAAAAACTTCACTGCACACAGGCTCAGATGTTCTAGTAAGACCTTTCTTCTCATCTCTTCTTTGGGCTAGACTTCATATTAGACATGATAGACCAGCTTTGTCAAGGTGACGCATTGCTACCATTACTCATTCCCTTCTGTCAGCTTATTTATTAGCCAGAGAGAGCGGTGCTCTTTCATCGTTATTTGGAATGTGAATCAGTGTGAAGCTTACAGTTTTGTCTGTACTCTATGGTGTGAGGTGGTGTACACTGTCTGCTTTGGGTGGTCCTCCCCACTGAAGCATACTCTCCCTGCATCCCTTCTTAGCTGACCACCCTGACTCCAATAGATGCACTATTTTGGACTGTCACTCATGCACAAAGGCTCCTCATCTATTCCCTCCCTAACTGCGGTCTCAGACATCATTCCTCATAACTCACACCTGATGTTGTAGCTGCGCCACCAGTAAACTGAAATAGCTCAACAGGAATTTAAAGGCCTGGCATTTATCCACCTTTTTCATATGTGTGTTATATATAGTTTTTACATATCTCTACCCACCTTAACAATTCTCTTAAGAAGAATTTATGTCAAAAGTTAATTCAGTTCCAGCCAAACACACACAGGCAAAACATCCAGAATAGCAGAGCTCTTTGTGTAACATGAGCAGAGCCTTGTAGAGTTTATCCAAATTTTCTTAATGCAGCCTCCTCAGCTTTCAGGGGTTTCAAACCTTCATTTCATGGTATCCTGTATGGTCTGCAGGGGCAGCTTAGAGCAGGTATGTCTGCACATAGCACTAGTTCAGTCCACCCCTCCATCATTACTGGCCTTGCCTCGTCAGCTGTATAAAGAACTATAATGACTTCCTTCCTGACATGAAAGGGTGGAGAGGTCAGCTTAATGGAGTCGTTTTTTTTTTCTTGTAATCATGGTAAAACACGCAGGGACAAAAATGTAAATATTGAGCTTCCTCATTCTATGTGGTATGACAGGTCTGAAATTTCAGCTGCTGAAATTCATTTTTCAAAACGCTGATGTTTATCAAAACACAGTTTCTGAATAAGTCACAAATTCCCTTACGTTAATACTCAACATCATGTTCTTTTAGTACATTTTCTGGAAATGCAGCCTTTATGTTGTTTCTGTGTTTTGTCATTCCTAAATTAATTTTGATATTGTTAATGCAAACGCTCCGTTTCTGTACCGATATAAATAAAGGAAATACTTCAACAATCAAATGATTGTATTTTGCCATTTACCGCCACTATGTGTGCAACCAAAGCCTTTGCTGTATATTTATGGGGATGACCTTCCTTGTGACCCCTCGGCAGCATTGTATATTATTCCAAGATACTTCTCCTTTTATTTAGACAGAATCTGCCCCTTGCAGCAGCTGCGTTTTCATAAGAATTTTTGTGTACTCTTTTCCCCCTTTTCTTTACCCCCATCAAATTAGCCTTGATGAACGTTTGTAATGTATAAATAAACCCTGTGGCGCACAAATGGATGGCTGTTGAGTGAGAGGCACGGAGGAGAAGGGCCAGAATTCCCTCTGCAGAATTGTCAAGAAAATAAATACTCCTCTCTGCAGACCTCTGTGTCTTCATAAACATTCAGCGTTTTTTGTGGAAACACAAGGAAATGACCCTGTGGCATTCCATTAGTTATATTACTTTTGTAGAGGTCATATTGACTTGTTAGGAATTTGGTTAAGTTTTTGAGGAGTACCTACCTGAAGCTGCCACAAACCTCAGCCTTGACAACATGTTTTAATCATGATCAGAGGCCTTCAAAAACCTTAAAGCTACCTATTCCCTCCCTGAGAATGTTTGAATGGCAAGCCACCTTATTTAAATATAGCTCTAGATTGTTAGTTACTAAAGCCATTGGTCCCTTAGGAAGTTTCCTTTCAGTTCACCCCATAGCCCAGGATGGTGTTCTCAGTTGTCTCCCCAAGGGGCTACAGTGACCTTGCAACAACATCCTGTAACCTCATTGGCTATAAGCTTTTCTCCTCACCTCACCGACTCCAAGCTATTTTTATGATCTAGCTAGACTTTTAAATGGCTTTCTATGAAAAATGGCTAGGAAGCCCATAAACAACGTACAGAGCCAATTCTCCTCCTAAGCTTCACTCCCTGGCTCACCTCTCAGATCTGCCAGAGGAACACACTGTAAAAACCATCAGAGTGTGTGTCAGTGTCCAAATGGGCACCAGTAGCTAAGGGAATTGTTCCCAGAAGCTCTGCAGTTGTTATATGTGGTCTTTGCTGATCTATAACATACTTTGACAAAACTTGTTTTTTCACATTTGAGTTGGTGGTGATGTGAGAGGAATCCACGTGCGTTCATAAACCTTGATGGTCATCAGCAACTGACATTTTAGCCATCACAACTTTAACTTTAACAAATCTTAAATTGATTCATCTTGATTATGGGCAAAGCTCCAGTGAGAGGTTTTTACATTACATTTGTCTCTCATCCTCTTATTCCAACCAGAAGCTGATAAATGAACAGTACTGAGTGAGGCTTGCTGCCCTCTAATAGAAGCTGATTTCTCATTATCAGCTGTAAAACTAGTGTTTACATTTTTGTTTTTCTAGTTAATGATACCCTAGAGGTTCCTCCACCCCTGACAGGTCCCATGCTTGCAAGCTATTTTTCATGTCAGAGGATACTTTGAAGAATGTTTTTCTCTTGCCACAGAAAATCCCTATAAGCAGTCCATAAAGCACATTTTTGCACGTATTTCCTAATTAAGCTAATTAGGCATGTGATGACAGGGTGAATTTCACATTGTAGTGTACCTTGCAGTGTTATAGCCCATGAGTATTTCATTCTGTTGTCCTTCCTTTGAAGGAGAGCCAAGCACTGAGTTTTTAGTTAAAGCATAAGATTCAACTGAACCAACATTTTATCTTTCAACGCTGATCAAAACAAGATTAGAATATTTATCTACGTACTTTCAGAAGATAGACATAGCTCAGACTACGATATGATACTGTAGGTATGAAACACCAGACCTAGCTACCTCCTGTTAGTCCACCTGCCTTGTCTAGCATCAGCGAGAGCCTCTGTCTTCTCCATTGCCTGGAGCTTTCATCATGTCTGAGATAATGGGAAAACCTGCCCCCCCCTTCCTCCTCGCTCACCTCCTACTCCTCTGTGGTCACCACGTCTAAATATTGTTCTGTGATCTGGGTGAGAAAAAGGAAAACTAGGAGCACATAGGTCTTGTAGACCCCGACAGAGATCCTCCATAAAGCAGTGATTTATATCCACCCGGACAGAGTGCACACGAACCAGGGGTCATGTTTTCACGCCAAGTTTTTTATTTTCCAACAGGGGGGGGGGGGGGGCTAAGGTAGCAAGAGGACGGCAAATAGAACGAAGCCATGGGTCCTGTCTGGGCTATGTAGAGCAAACCGCAGCCAGGCAGGCCGAATGAGCCGTAGAGTGTTTGTCTAGCTGCAGGGTTCACGGCACCCAGTGGAAAGCCACCCACCTTGTGGGGGGACCGCTGAGCCAAGGCATTTCAACCCTCACACTCGTGAGCCACCACAGACGGGTAACAAAGAGTGAGGTTGTCAGAAATTTGTACTTGCTTCCTGAAAAGAAATGATGGCAAACAATGGTGTTTGATGTCATTTCTGCAGTGTGGTCTGGTCTAGTCAAGCTGTCTTTTAAAATTGTAATTACTGAGTCGTTTAGTTTGTTTTAAGAGATGGCTTGATAAGGAAAATGCTATATGCACCTACCGGAGCGGGCTGTATGACAGATTGTGTGTTTTGAAGAGGAAGCTGTCATTTAGTTTACACACTGTCGCAATTATGATTTCTGCTGCCTGATGAAGGCAGGTGCTCCCATCTGTGGAGCCAAATGGCATAAATTGGGCCAAGACTTGAAAGGATGAATAAGTGTAGTAGTTGTTACTCAATACTGTAGTAAAATAACCCCACTGCCACAGCCTGTTACTAAAATAAACAAGACTTTAAGACCAGGAGTGCGGGTGGGGGCTGTGTGTGTCCACTGTATGCTTCGCCTGATCCTCTGCTTGGTGTTTGTATGTGTGGCTTTGGGGTTGCAGTACTGAGTGCTTTTGCATTACACACACACCCACACACACACACACACACACACACACACACACACACACACACATACACACTCAGAGGCCTTGCGAATCCCAGCTGAGCAAACATCCTTCGGTTTGCTCCCTGCCAAGGGAGGTCCTTCCCTGATACCTTCCCCTCCTTTTCCCCATTAAGGGACTGAGTGTAATTGGGATACAGCAAACCCCTCCTCAACCACACACCATACACTGGAAGCCTTCACCAGCCCGTCAGCCAGTCCCCCTACTTTGGCCGACACAATTCAGCCACACGTTTGATCTTTATATATACAGCTAGGTTGGTAGAATTCCTGCCTAACATTTTTAGCCTTGAAATCTTAAACCACTAAATGCAGCCTTGCTTTAGTTGCTGGCAAAGGTAGAATTCCTAAAGAGGGTTTATTATGTTTGCTCTAGGGACACACAAGTGATTTTGTGTGTATTCTTACAGCTGTTTGATACAGTGCTGAGTGATAAAACAAGCAGATTATAAGAACACATTTTAGCTTCTTTCTTTACCCAATAATACTTTGATGTACTACAACATGCTCATGAAATTAATGAGTAGTTCCCCTCCCAGAATTATATTTGATGTTTGTATGCTTTGTAAGTTGATGGCATTATTGTTTTTATCCCTCACAACTCGCCCATCATACCACCTTCCAGAACTTGGTCTCTGAAGCAGCGCAGAAGAAAGAGCAGGACATGGTGACGAGGGAGATTGAACGGCTGCGCTCATCCATCCAGACGGTGTGCCGCAGCTCCTTGCCTCTGGGTAAGATCATGGACTACATCCAGGAGGACATGGACGCCATGCAGGCTGAACTGCACACCTGGCGACGGGAGAACAAGGAGCACGCACAGGCCTTGCTGCAAGAGCAGAGGTGTGTTGGCACCTACACAACGTCCTTTAATGTGTTATTGAATATAGTCTTTTTATTTCCAGCACTGGTTCGTATACAGACTCTCATTCAGGGGTGCTAACTTTCTATCACATTTGCTGATTCCAGTACTTCTACTTTCGGTGCTGCCTTCAAAATAAGGCAAAATAATTGTCTTATCTTGCTATGGTGAAAGGATGGAAGGATGGAATATCAACTCTTTGTTTCACGACGTCATTTTACATATTGTGTGATGTGTTGTCATACTTAAACTGAAAGTGATGAGAAACTCTGAGGTGCTGCTTGAGAAAAACATCTTATCAACAACATATGAGTGTTCCATCATTGTATTTGCTGGTCACCATGGGCGGTGTCTCAACTCATTCTGAGGTAATTCATGTAAGTAGTTAATGATTCCCTCTTTGTTTTTATGTGTGCATACAGAGCGACAGACCGGGCAGTGGAGCCTCTCAAAGTTGAACTAGCTGAGCTGGAGCAGCTGATCAAGGACCAGCAGGACAAGATTTGTGCTGTGAGGTCCAACATACTGAAGAATGAAGAGAAGATCCAGAAGATGGTGACAGGAATCAACTTCTCTTCCAGAACCTGAAGTGAGAAACAAGGTCCACAGAGAAATACTTCTAAAAATGCACTGAAGACAGTATCTCCATTCAGAATAATGGCAAGACCATTTTCCTTGGAGATAATGTGGGATGCAACCAAACATTGCACTTTTAGGTTTTCCTGTCAGAACAGGAGATGGTCCCAGACATAGTCCTTCACAAAAAGGGGGGGATCATCTGTCATTTGTTGGTGAATAAAAGCACCATGCGATGCTTTAGAGGTCTGACTCTATTCTAACATAAGTCGGTAATAAAATGTATAAAGTGGATGGTGAAGTTGGAGATGTACCAGCTGCTAAGACTGACAGATAAATACATGAATAAATTAAATTGATCTTCCTGCTCTGCACACTAACCTAACCCCATCCTTCACCCCTGTTCGGTAATGGTGCCTTTGGAATGAGCCAGTGCGCAGCTCATGATAGTTAGACTAGATAGTTGTGTTTTAATGCTTGATTATTCCACACACTCAGTTGTCATGTATTTTCTTGTTCTTTTAAGTAACTAGTAATTAAAGAGTATGGTACACCTAACATGAAATTCCCCAGTTACGAAGACTTGTTACTGTTACTGTTGTACACAGGAGGAGCAGTTTGCATGGAGTAATAAGCAGGCTTGTGTTCTGGTTCATTTGCTCTTTTCTATAATGATTATTACATCTGCTGTAGTGCTATTGGACTAGCTCCACAACAGCAATTAAATATAATTGCTGCACATTCAATTGGTTGAAAACAGGAGGAAAGTTAAAATACATTATCTTTGTCTTGCCTGGAAAAATTTAGAATTTATGTGGAGGGTCCTGTGTGGCTTAGTGGACTGATATGGTTGTTATATGACTGTGGTACCTTGGTCTGAATTTGTCCAGGAACCTTTTTCTTTTCATAATGATCTTTTGTTTTTCTTCCAAACCTTTGTTTTCAAGCTGCTACCCTCCAGCTACTCTCCCTAACAAAGGGTTCCGTTTTCAGCAACCTTTTCCTTTGCTTACAACAACAACTTTATCCCATCTTATAGAAACCGATACTCACAGTCGACGTACATGTTATTTCAGTCACTCTTACATTTTTGAAGCACCGTGGCACTTTGATTAGATTAGAGGAGGAACCTTAGGATTTCTTAGAAAAGCTTTCTGGCAGCAAAGTAGTGTTAGATTTTTTCTTGTATACCTACCTTATAAAACATGACATAGACACACTAATTGAATGTACTTTGAGGAACAAAAAATCATATATCCATTCTCTGTGCAGTGAGCATGCAGGATAGCCACCATCATAGAGGTCCCTCCTCTTTATTTGTACTGTAGAATTTGCCAAACACATAGTTTTTGGAGTTTGACATAATGTTTGGTTAGATGGCATTTTTGTGTGAACTTTCAAATCTTTATAAATTTTAAAATATATATATTATTTTACAAGTTTATTTTGTGGCTTCAAAAATTTGCTTTATACATGTAGCTAATATGAAAATATGAAGCAATACAAGGCTGATAATTGCATTAGCACAGATAGTTGTAGAGATGAGAGAATGAAAGTAGCCACTGTCCTAGTTTTCCTCAAAACTCAGAGAATGGAAACATCTCAGTGTTTTGTGAATGAAAGAATGAAACACAAATACAAATGTTTCCGTCCATAGTGGCCTATCTCACCCTGAATGAAAATGCAGTTATCATATTTAAGTAACAGTACAAATGTCATTTTACATTGTTGTTAATACTTGTACACATGCAGTTGCTACCTCTGTTAGTTCTACTGCAGAATTGCCTCCCAGAGGATCCAGACTGCCAGTGTTTATAATTTAAAAAAAACAAACACTTCCTGTGACATCCTAGTTGGATTGATGAATGTAATCAACTTTTTTTTTTTCAATAATGATCAGCGATTGCAGTTATCAAAACCAGTTACATTTGTTTGGATGTGAAGTCATGATCAAACATACTGTGCCGTGACTGCTCTCTTCTCTGCATAGACCACCAAAATATTCTTTCTGCCCAGACTGATGTTTCCACTTCCATTGCCTCATTAAATCAATGGATTATCAATAGAATAGATGACACAACGTCTGTGCTAAGAACATGAGTTAGCTATGTGATACTAGTAATGTCATCGCTTGGTATATTTAAGGGAAAAAAGCAATTTGTAAATGGATCGTAAAAAACGTATTCATTTTTGACAACGATGAAAAGATACAGCTAGAAATGGTGCGTTGTACAAACAGCCAGTGGTCTGAAATGTAGGAAAATTCTAACTGGAAAATGTTGTCATTTTAAACGGTTTGTGGGAATTAGTGGTTACAGGAAAAAATATAACTTACTCAAATATCTTTAAAAAGGGACAGACTGGATTTCTTCAGTGGGAAATATCTTCATTAATGCTATTCATTTGAGAGCTATTCACTGTAAGGGTTCAACAGTCAAAATGTACTTTCATTTAGTCTGATTTATTCCATGTTCATATCAGTATTATATTTAGTCCATCACATATAAACAAGAACATTAACCTGTTGAAAGAATTCAAAAATGTTACAAGCAAAACTCATGGAAAATATGTTCATATGTTATATGAAAGGATTATTTTCACTGTACACTACTTGTATCATATCCTCACTTTCTCTTTAAACTGTACATTATGTATATGTGGAAACTGTATCATAGTTCAAATAATTATATAATTTTGTAGTGGAGTGAAATAAATGGTTACATTGCAATACATAATTGCCTTTTCTTATTTTTAAGAGTCAGTTGAAAGAAGTGACCGTTGCTGAGAGCAGTTAAAGAGAGCGTTACAGACTCAGTCAAGTCAGCCTCATAATGGAAACTTAATGAGAGGTCTGCATTGCTTGAGTTACATTATGAGCAAAATGATGAATCACCCTGTTTTGTGATTTTGAAACTTCATGTAATATCCTTGTGGCGTCTGGTGCAGCCAAGTCACACTCTCAAGGAGACTCGTTTCTTTTGAAGCCCAGTCCGACAGAACAGAAGTAAAACATTTAACTTTCTTCTTTAAGGCTCTCAAGTAACATTAGCAGCAACGTTTCCCTGGCAAGCCACGAAACAGCTGCAAGACACACACAAAACGTATTAGTCCCCTTTAAACAGCTATTAAGCGAGATTTGGACAGAGCATTTGTGATGCAAGTTGGAGATTTAGCTGAAGGCCCCTTGCAGAAGTGCATGGACACCTGCTTCCCAGCAAAGACGCTGGCCCCACTTTCAACAGGTGGATCAAGAAAGGACTTTAGCACAGTCCTCTATTATTCATCTGCATTTACCTTCTAACCACGGGGTTCCACAAAGAAGAAGTGACTTAGGTCCTCACTGCCTCTATATTATTAAAAAAGCTCAGTTGGTTTTGGCCTTTGAATTTCACAGTAGTTCATGCAGCTAATTAATGACTACACCTTTGACTTTCACCTTTGTGTTCTGCAGTCAACCACTAATCCTCACGCTAGGCCAAAGTGAAAGGTCCATTCATGAGTGTGACTTGAATCTTGAAAATTAATTACACTTTGTGTGGATAAAACACATCACCAGAGTTTCTCCTTTAATTAAATTATTAAATGGTCATTATTGAGTGTTGCAGTCAGTCAGCTAAACTGCATATTGTATTGTCAGGTCTTAATCCGGCTACAAATATACAATGAGTAATACTTAGTCTCTCAAAATTACACATGCAAATCACTCTTCACTGAACTGGGATCTATTCTCTCGATACAACGAAGATGGAATTTATTGTGTGTATTTCCTGCTCCAGCATTAGACAATCTTGTGTTTTCCAAGCTGGTCTGTAGGCAACGTGTTCACATGGGGACACATGGCACTGCTGACCTGTCCATTTATTTTTAGAGCACCACCAGGCCCTCAGTGTCTATGATTCATCTGTCATCCGGCAGCATAGATCCATGGCTGCATGCCTCTCTGGTGTACATTACCCCCCCCCCCCAAAAAAAAAATGACTCACCACGGCTAAAAGACGGTTTAAACTTAATTATAGGTATACACTATACCAGACTGTCTTCATGCAAGCAGCAGCTTAGAAACACAGTATGTAGGAGCTAAGTCCAAACTTCTTCCTTAGAGGTCAAAATACAAAAAGGGTTCATGACTCAAACATAACCTCCCAGGAGGAGGGCTTGATTCAAGTATCACATATTCACACACTTATCATATTGTGCCACAGAGTTAAAATAGGTATTTTGAGTGCAACTTTCTCTAAATTATGTAATATTCTAGTTTTTTTTTCTGTCTGTGCTTATCAGTTTTTAAATTACAATTACCTATAACCTCTTACTGCATGTTATTACTATTAGGATTAGGACTGAGGTCACTGAGTGAGACCATCTGTATTTTTTATTGAGGGTTGTAGCATCGGGAGGAAAAAAAAGACTTCCCTTTGGCCATCAAAACATATAATTTTTTATAGTATTTTTCCATCAAAATTGTATTCAGGTGGAGAAGACTGAGACACAACATCAAAATAAAAGTCACAAAAAATAATGATTAACATGATGTTATAAACATCAAAAATCTAAATATTACATTTTCAGTAATAATACATTCTTTTGTCATATTTCTGTCTTTTACCAGGTGTTAACATCCACAAAACTGTTGAACTGTGCGTCAGTTCAGACTCAGGCTTTAAAAGCGGCGTTTCCCCTTTAAATCCGTCCAGCTGGTCGCAGTCAGGAAGTAGCGCAGTGGGCGGGGCAGACGCAGACGCAGACGCCGTCGTCAACACAGTCACGTTTGTTTATTTTGATTCATCCTTTTCTGGATCGTCGCGTTTCCCCGAAACGGTGTCGGTCTGCAGCCGGAGCACCAGTTTCAGGTGGACGGTGTGACATTTCAGGAGCATGGCCGACGGTCCAGAGGCACAGGCTGATGGTGACGACCCGCCCAGTATCAATTTCCCTCCGCTCATCACAGTTTCTGATCTGCCCAGTGCTACTGCTGCAGGTAACTGTGTCTGAGTGAACTGTCAACAACGATGAGTCATCAGTCCTCACAAAGGCTGCACAGTGTGGACGAGGACAGCAGATAGAAATCCAGAGCACAGCAACAATGTTACATGAGGTGTAATAAGGTGTGGCCAGTAGATCCAGTATACATGTATATCTCAAGTTCCAGAGGTGTAACATGGTCCCAGTCTCTCCAGCACCTCATTTGATTTTTAAACAAATTATAGCGTCATAATTGATTGATTTTAACCAAGAAGTGGTCCATTGAATGTGTTGTTTTTCAAAGCATGGAGACAATAGTAGGAACAACTGCAAAATATAATGCAACTTTACACTATAGCCCTGCAACAATCACACGAGGAGCTGCTTGGTTACTGTGTACAGCTCCTGTCTATTCGTGGGACCCAGTAGGAGCCCAGGGACTGCCAGCAGTAGAATCCAGGAGCTTCGTAGAAACATGAGGGATAAATTCACTCCAGAATTACTGCTTCTTCCTACATTCAGCAGGGACACTCACAGTTATGTAACACAATAATATGCAGTGAGAATAGTCCTCAATTGCAGGATCCTCGACCAGCATCCAGGCCTAATGTGATTTTGTTTATGCACTCTGTAACTTGACAACACTTAGGGGATCTCTGCTGAGGCAGCTGGAGTATCAGTTTAGAGGCATTAAATGGAAAACATTAATAATGTAGCAGACATCAGCTTCTTTAAGGATGAGTCGTTGCTTTCTGCACAAGTCATTTTCTGAATCTTTGTTCCTGTTTAAAAAAGCACAGGCGTTATTAAAAATGTTAATGGCAATTACTATTCCTAAATCTGTGTCCTCACCAGGCCGTAACCTGAAGGAATGGCTTCAGGAGCAGTTCTGCGACAAGCCTCTGGAGCAGGACGACATGAGGCTCCACAATGCAGCCTATGTGGGAGATTTGGACACGCTGAGGAACCTGCTGCAAGAAGACGACTTCAGACGGTGAGGCAGAAGAGTATCCGATGAAGGGATGGGACCTTAGGTAGACAAAGAGATACAGACCTCAGGGGGTTTGTCCCCTTTGGGGGCTCATTGTGTGATCAGTGGTACTGCAGAAGTGGCAGCTTTTTATCCAGAGTGTTCATGTGTGGCACTAAGTTGTTTGAGGTTTCTGTGCAGCGTGGGTTATATTCTGTGTCGATCACCTTACTCTGTCAGTTGGGTCCTCACTGCTTTTAGTCGGTGTCTGCAGCTCAAATCAAACACAAACACTTCACTTGAGTTAGTGGCATCCTACCATCCACATCAAGGATTCTAGAACCTGTGATGCAGAGTCAGAGTCTGGATGAGCCCAGTACGGCACTCACATTAAACCCCATACAAACAGTGGCTGTATGCACAGGTCATAATTGTTTCCGATCTCCACACACCCAGCCAGCACATTACACTAGCTCATCTCTCTTCCACATGGTTTCCAACATGCTGTTAATCCAGTCAGATAGCTTTACCTCACTGGGTTTGCCCTGCCCTGCTCTGCCTGTCCCAACACGGCTGAAGCAGTAGTGCTGAAGGCAGTTTATTTTAGCTGGTAGTTTTAGTAAGTATTTTATATGTACTGACTGCACAGCAATGTTATTTTTAAGATTTTGGTATTGCTTTTGTCTGTGTTTTGTCTGGTCATTTTATAAAAAAAAAAAAAAAAAAATCATAGAAAATTTCTGGATCCAATGCTACAGCTAATAACCACTCCCTTCCTCCCCTTGATGCCAGGCGTATCAATGAGAAGTCTGTGTGGTGCTGTGGCTGTCTGCCCTGCACCCCTCTGCGGATCGCAGCCACAGCAGGACACGCTGCCTGCGTGGCCTATCTGATCGGACAGGGAGCCGAGGTGGACCTAGTTGATGTCAAAGGCCAGACAGCCCTCTACGTAGCCGTGGTCAACGGTCACCTGGAGTGTGTCCGGATCCTCCTTGAAGCCGGGGCTGATCCCAACGGAAGCCGACACCACCGCAGCACCCCCCTGTACCACGCTGCACGGGTGGGGCGGCTGGACGTACTGCGGGAGCTCATCAGGTGAGGTTAGGGAGCCGGCTGTACTGGACTGGTGATCAGCGTCTGTGTTAAACAAGCACTTTTAAATGGAAGTTTGTTACTTCTCATAAATGGGTTGCTTGAGTAGTTTCACACAGTCAACTGGAAAGTATGTGATTTATATCAATCAGATTTGTTTTATCTTCTGTCGCACTACTGAAAGAAACTCGTGACAGCTCTTACTGAGAAGGCTGGTGCTCTCCATGCCAAACCATCCCATCCTATTTTCTTTTTTACTATATATATTTTTTTTAATGGTTTATGCAGTGGATTATGTAAAGGTCAGCATTTGATCTGCTGCTAGCTGTGTGATGCAAGGTTTTCCATTGCTCCAGGCAGAAGTTAGGTCATTTCCTGGCTTAAAAAAAGAATGCACAATAACAAATCTTTTCAGTCAACATCAGCAGCCCACAGAGGACAGTAATCAGATTGATGCTGAATATTTGACAAGAGGGGACATACAATGTCAATTTTACCCACTTTTTAATGTTTTTTTTTAATCAAGACACGTAACTCATTTGTACAGTATATTGGCTCTTGCCACAAACACCAACTTGTAATGAAAAATGCCCTCTAAAGTATTTATTTCAAGATCATTTTCTCTTCAATCAACCAGTATGTTTTCTCCAGGAGGCATCAAGGTTTTAAAAAGGAAGTGAAACTGTATCCATGGTTCTCTCTCTGTCCAGGTTCAATGCTGATGTAGACATGGACCACCAGCTGGGTCCCCGGCTCCTCTTAAGTGCACGCACCCTCAACACTTTGGTAGTGTGTCCTCTCTACATCAGCGCTGCCTACCACCACCTCCACTGTTTCCAGCTGCTGCTCCAGGCCGGCGCGCAGCCTGACTTCAACTACACCGGGCCTGTCTGCCACGAGGCCCTGACCCGCGGCCTGGCTTCCTGCCTGCTGGATGCGGTGCTGCGTCATGGATGTGAGGAAGCCTTCATCCACCTGCTGCTGGACCACGGGGCCAACCCGGCTCTTGTTCCCTGGGATGAGTCAGAGCTGGAGGCTCCCAACCGTAGGAAGGTGGATCCCGAGGCGCTCAGGGTCTTCCTGGAGGCGAGGAGTGAGTAAAAAAAAAATAATGTATGGGAAAAAAAAAATCTGTGAGTATGCAATCATCAGTGAGGACAGATACAGTAAGTTCCTGACAGTAATATTCTTGCTTTTCAACCACCCCATAATGTCTCCTCTCCACTATACAGTAAAGCATTTTTAACAGCTTTTAAACAGCTTTTAAATAAATTCATTAATAAAAGTAGAATTTTTGAGCATAGTGGCCCTAAATGCAGTTCCCTTGACTGCCTATGCAACAGGTTAGTCAGCAGCCAGCAGCACCCTCCGTCCATCTTTAGACCACCGTACATCAGTGGGCCCCCCTTCATTTTCTGACTCCTGTGGCGATATTGAGTCTCACTCTGCCACTGCACAGAGGAAATAATCTGTCTGAGTGATGCCCCACTTAACATTCACACCTAGGAACTGTTCATCCACAGCTTTCTAGCCACTAAACGATAAATAATTAAATGAATAATGGCTGAGTTCCATTTAGCTGCTTCAGTTTCACGGTCCTGGGCTGCATCCAAACTTACTCCCTCTTTACTATACACTGTTGTGCCCAGTGATTAATGTCAGCCATTTTATTTTAGTGTCTGGATTCTGTGTGTAAATTTATGTCGTAACTCAAAAGAAATGGGATGAGTCTCCATTATATATATATATTGCATTCAATAATACATGTCCAAAATCTGAATTAACTGCCCATCATAGAGTAAACTGCTGAGTGTTTATTATACAAGGGGTAGCGAATGAGTGAAGAAGGGAGTCATATCAGACACAGAGGTGCTATTGTGAATGTTGGCTGGCTGTCACACTGTTGTAACTGATGGGGACATGTTTGCTGTGAGGCCCTATCGCCACATTGTCAGTAGCTGTTCAAAGACTTTCCCAGTTCATTGCCATTTGGTTTTAGGATTTCAACTCAAATACATTTTCATAGTAACTCATAGTAACAGTAACACTGTTTCTCAATTTGAAACTTCATGAGTAAGATTATTTCATACATTATAGAGTTCATTATTTCTCACCGTTGCTAAGACTATACAAGCTGAGGAGCTGATACCACCAACAACACGGCTGACAAAGGAAAAACTGAGTCAATTAAGTGATACCGTGTTATCATGGCCTACCTGAGCCTGCTCCTCTGTCGCAGCTGCTAAGGAGATCCTTCCTCTGCTTTCTCTCTTGTCAGGATGCCCTCGTAGGCTGACACACTTGTGTCGCATCAGGATCCGCAAAGCGATGGGGAAACATCGTCTAAACCACATACCCTCATTACCTCTACCAGAGCCCATCAAGAACTTCCTGCTTCACCAGAACTGACAACCACCCACTTTCTCATCTTCTACAGAGCTCATCCGACCCGATCCAAAAGACCTCAGTCAATCTCACTCACAGGCCCCACGATAGTGAACCAAATTTGCTAATTGCTTATTATTTTCTAATAATAAACACTTATTAAGCACTTTAAAGTCAACAATTCTGTAAGACTTCTATCTTCCGGTAATAATTTATGGAAATGCTTCTTAACTTATGAGAGAAGCTTTAATGTGTCCTGACTTGTGGAAACTACATGTATATCGTAGATGATTGCCTTGTGACTTCCCAAATCGCCAGGATATGTCCTGGTCCTAATCAAGTAGCATGTTTCAGCTTAACAGCCACAGTGAGAATCTCATTTTATTTGCTATAAAAACACGCCATGTAGTAAATGACTCATTCAGAGGCAGAGGAACAGTATTCAGATCCAGCTCCTTGGATTGCTCATTTATATGTTTTATGTAAAGCTGAATTTTAAGCCTTTTACCAACTCTCAGCCAGAGTGGATGGCAAAATGTGCAACCCAGAATTCCTAAGTTTGTACCGCAGTTTGTTGCTATTTTAATTCTACTTCTTTGGATGCATTAACCACACAGATGAGGCTCTGCTCTGTTTACATTGAATGCTGGGTTGTGATAGATTGTTATTTAGCCGTGTGCCTTAACATTGAGTTTTGGAAAAATGGCCTCAAGATTGATCAAACCAGAATTACTAACGATAAACCTAAATAATAGAATGTGAAGATTTATTATTAAAGCCGTAAAAGGAGCAATTTAAAACTGGGGTGGGCAGTAATTTTCTGGCGTCAATGGGCAAAAATTGAATTTCAGTATATTGTAACTCAAGAGATGTGAGGGCAAACTATTTGTCTGCATCTCCTCTTGGTTCGGGTTTCAGGCCTTAGGAAATCTAGCCCGTGACCTGAGACTTTGGCCAATCACAGGTCTTCTCAGAGAGAGTTCCTGTTTTACAAATGCAAATGCATGTGCATATCCCTTCAGATAGATATGTGTCAATATCAGTGAAGCGTTTCAGAGAGGGAGAGACCTTGCTGTACTTCTCCAGGATAGGTAACAGGCTGGTAGCTTCATTTTCCTGTAATATCTAAATGTGTGGTAGTGGTTGGTTGTGAAGGTAGATTTACCATGAAAGCAAATGATGAGTGGCTATGTCGAATGTTGCTAATAGTTTAGCCTTCTGCTAACCGTATCCTAAGGCTCACGGCTACCACTGTGTTGCTTGTGTGTATGAAACGCATGTATACGTGGAGGGTGGCTGTATTTTCAAATTCTGGGTTTTTGTCTTTTGTTTTTTTTTGTTTTTTTTTCTAGAGTTCTGCCTACCCCACCTTTAAGGTCCTGGATCCTGACTAAGACAAAAGCAGCAAGTTAGAACTGTTAATGTACGTGTTAACATCAAAAACAACAAAGGAGACTTTGTAGGAAACTTACACTGTTATAGCACATTTAAGGGAACTTTCTCTGTAATGCTCACAATCTGTTGAAAAGTGAATGAAATCTATTCATGATGAATAGACCAAGTTTGTATTTATCAGTTAGAAAGGTGCCCTCTCCGTGAGTCTGTTCTCTATTGTGCAATCTGTTGCACAGCTTTTTTTCTTATATATTTTTACTGTTCAACCTGTTGAAATGTCCTTATTTGCTTACAGTAAATGTAAATACTTACAGTATGTGTTCTCTCCTGGTTGTTTTTTAATCAATTAAAAACTCCCGCACCACATCAAAACAGCGAGATTATTCAAAAGCAAGGTCACTTTCCATGCTTCCTGTTCTGTTAGCCATCTCCTGGAGTGAACATGAGCACATTATTCTTTACCCTTTCCTTTCCTCTCAGCCCCTTCCAGATCTGCTTTAGTCCAAAATATCCCAGGCAATGTCATTGACAGAATCTCTGGAGTTCAGGTTTGGTTAAATCCAGTGAGACAAAGTCCCCCCTCTGTCTGTATCAGGGCAACATAACGTGCAGATGGTGCAGGCTCTTGATCCAGCAAAGCATCAGCAAACTATAGTTTTATTAGTTTATCAGCTCTTAAGGGGGAAATCTCCTCAGATACAGTACATTATGTCTCCCTTTAACAGGTTCATACCATGGGATAGTTAAGTGATTAATGTGCCCTGATGCTGGATCCACACATCAGCTGCCAATTGGACCGAGGATGGAATCCCAACAGAGCTTTCCTTTCTGTTTCCAAAAATGTATTTCTCCTCTCTTGGTGTCTAAATAAAACAGGCACAGTAAAGGTGAGCAGAGTGGCCTTTCTGAATATTTAAAAATAACTTTGAATTTTTCATGAATAGGATCTCAAGGTCAAGGTTTTTTCATTGTACAAGACCCTTTTGCAGAAACAACATAAAAGACAGCTGCTTTTTCCTGATGGCACTTTGTCATTTATTATGCAACAGGTCCTGAACAAGCAACACGGCATCCTAAGCAAACACATGAATTAAGTTTATTGATATGGCCCTGAGACATCACAAAATGCTTCACAAGAAAAGACAAGACATAAAATACAGAAAAAGGACACAATGTAAGAGCCATTTTCAAAAGCCATCTCCTTTAGTTTTAAGCCTGAAATGAGGAACAACCAACACATGCTAATCTGACCTTTTAGAGGACTTGGACAAAAACATTGCAGCAGCATTCTGGACCACTTTCAATTGATCCAAGGAAACATTGCTAAGACAAGTGAGAAGGGAAGTCCCAGTATAAGCAATGAAATAAAATGTGATTAATATTTTTCATAGCCATGTGTAAATTCTATGTAGGCCTACATGTGTTTTTTAGTCACACTGGCAGCACCGCTCCAGGGTTGGCAATGTCGGTCTGATGGTAAGCAGGTCACCATTTCAGTCCAGACTGAAATATTTCGACAACTACTGGATGGATTTCAGACATTTTGTGCAATCATTGCGACCATAAAGGTTGATATTTTGGGTTCATCATGAAATGTCTCACCAGTGATTGGATAGATTGCCATGTAATCTGGTACAAATACCCAGGCCCCATCATCAGCCTCAGCTGTACTTTGTGTTTAGTGATAATTAGCAAATACTAACATGCTATAGTAAACTAAGATGGTGACCATGATGAACATTATACCTCCCTGGTTAACATCAGCATATTGATATTATCACTGTTGACATGTTAGCATGCAGATTTTAGCATTGTGCTCAAAGCGCTGCCGTGTCTCACAGAACCACTAGCATGGCTGTAGATTCATAGTCATCTTGTAATCCAGCTGATATTGTCGCTTGCCAACCATTCACTAATGTTTGGCTAACTAAGTTAATATATTAATTGATTGATAGGACAAAATGTCTATTTCCTCTCGTATGCCTGGTGCCTTACTGCTCTCTGATTCTCCTTATTGTCCCAGAACATGTGACATCCTCCAGAGGAAGTAATAAAATAACATAGAATCTTGTTGAAGCTCTAGATGAGGACATTTATTATTGCTGTGAAGCTGATAAATGAGCCAAGATGTCATGATGGTTGAGAAAACCACATTTTGGTGAAAACCCAACTGGCCCCGTGGAAAATGCAGAGCCTGGGAACCCCAAGTGGAAGCAGCAGGGGGCACATCAGCAGGGAGAGATGAGGGCTCTCAATCCAAAAAAGTTCTGGCATAGACCTGAGAAGATGCACTGGGATGCTTTCTGAAAAAGCCTTGGTGGAAATAAAGATTTTCTGCAAACATGTTTAAAAAATTATTTTCTTTTCAAATTGGGGAAGCTTCTGAAACAGCATTCCAGCTGCTATTTGACAGTTGAAATCTCTATTAAAACCCACAACTTACTGAGAGTTAAATATTGAATAAATGAAAACATCTAACTAAATTATATATCGTCAGAGATGGGATAAGCTGTAATCCAATGTGTATGCGAATGAAAGTAACATGTTTGCGTGCAATGCTTGTGCACAAAATGCACAACTGTCACATGAGGGCTCTAGATGGCACTGTCTTCCTTTCAAGCATGGCAGACATCTCACTGTCTTCCAGTATCTCTCATTCCCTTACTCTGTCTTTCATTTCTCTCTTCCTTTCCCATCTCTGCCTTTGTCTGTCTTTTTTGTTGGTTCCCTTCTTTTCTTTCTTTCTTTCTTTCTCTCTCTTTCTATCCCCTCGTCAGTTTGGTGCAGAGGATCCAGCTGTGGACCTCAGCATGTGTCCTCAAGAGCCTCATCCCTTCAGATCTCATTAAAGCAACTCTTTCATTAACAGAACACACACAGAAACACAGTATGAATCCCTTTGCATCAGTGCAGAGTGAAGCAGAGATTGGACAGTTTGGTAAACCACTATCTTCCTGTGGGGAGTTTCCACTGCGAGAGGCCTCTCTTTCAAGTCAAACTTATTTTATGTTACAGCTTATTTAGAAAGTCACCCTGCTGTGTTTTTTGTGTATAGATTTATTATAAAGTTATTAAAGAGATTTCACAGAAAGTCTTATTCCAAAGAGAAATATCAATACAGAAGATAAACCAACTCTTACAAAATTCATAGCAAAACAGGATCAAGACACGTTTTCACTTTTTAAAGCACATAAGGTTCACTTTCACAATCCTTTTTTGAAGGCTAAATGCCAAACATCAGGAAATTATATTTTATTGGTGAATGCTTTTGACTTGAAAACTTCAAAAACATGATGAGCATTAACAGTATTTAAACACCAAAGCGATTTCCTTTGGTCTTGCGTTTGCAACAAAAGAGAAACAGAGATGGTAAATGGTTTATTTCCTCAGAAGAGCCTGGAAAAGCTGAATGGTGTTGTTCATTCCTAAGTTTATTTGCACCACAAACTGCAATCAAAGTCTCAACAACCTCTGCTAATATCACCACAGTGTTCCGCCTCAACTGGGGACCAGCATGCAATGGGATGTTAAATGCTGTGCAGCTCGCTTCATGACGCGACCACAGCCTTTTAGACGTGGATTAAAGTTGTTTCCGTGGATCTGGTGTTTTCACATAAACCTTTCTTGGTGTGTGTGTGTATCTGTGTATGTGTGTATGTGTGTATGTGTGTGCGTATTAGTGTCATGAACACATTAGTTTTGTTTGTTTAGCATAAATGAACTCTGTGTCAGTAAAAGAGAGGGTAGAATTTGTGTTTGTTTGGATGAAAACTCACCTGTAAGTTGTTAAGTAGTTCCACCACAATCACTTTGTGTCTACCTCTTTATCAGGCTGCCTGCTCTCCTGCACTTGCACTGGCGAGTAGCCTGTTCAGTAATTGCCACGCGTTTTAATTTGAATGATCTCATTCCTGAGGCTTTCCGGAACTCTTAGTTTCCTCCAATGACTACATCACTGTGTGTTTACCACTGCCACACACAAACACACACACACACACACACACACAAACAAACACGCACACACAGGTATTCTGCCTCTCACCCGGTGTAATCGGAGCTTGATCAGGTTCAAGCTCTCATTATTGCCACACAGCAAGCGTAGAATTAGTTCAAACATAAAGCCGTTTAACGTGACTCACCGACATGACATGAAGCTGAGTTTGTCGTTTCGTGGTCCAAGAAAAGCAGCCTTTTCCATCTGAGCTCATGACAGATCAATTGAACAGGAAAGCATGGGTGTGGATGGCTGAGTCTGTAAATATTGATCATTTTTCATTTTTGTGTCATACTTTAACCTAACACATGTGGATTACAACTGCACTTCCGGAAGCACTTTTCCTCTATTAAGGCCGTCTCACTCTATAAACTACTCAATCAGTGCTCAGGCGCAACACTCACAAGGAATTCCTTCAGCTTTATTGATATAATTAAGGAGTATATAGTAGGAAATATTGAACAAATCTTTACTTATAAAAGTGTGTCTTAATTAAAAACCTCAGAGGGGCTTAATGAGTCTTAATTTGACTGTTTTCCAAAGGAGCCGGTAGTCATGAAATGTGGCGAGGGCAGGAAGGATGTGAAGTGATTGCTCCTGTAATTGCTGTCACAGTCTGTAACTTGGCTCTTATACTTAATTAGTTCCCTCTCATTTGAGTGAGGTTTAGTTATTACGTGTGTACTACAGCTTGTCTTGTATGGTCTGCCTTTCATGAGCAATGTGGCTGTAGAAACTGAGAGGAAAAGTCTCAAAGCAGCTGCAGCCAGTGTGAAGTTTAAAGGTACAAATATTATCCATATTCACTCATTAGCAGTGATGATCGGAAATGAGCAGTGGACTGTGGAGCTGGTGTGGAAAACAGATCCATTATGAATGGCTGGTTCTGTTCTTGCTTCTTTCTGTTATAGTACTTTACTTCAGGTACTGCTAATTAGGCTTTATGGAGCATCATCAGCTCATTATGAGCACAGCTATGTTCACTGGAATAAGAGCATGATGAAAAATGTGCTAGTTCAACACTTAATCAAGCAGCTGTACATGTAACATGACACTAAGATATTTCATATTTGGATAAAAGTTCATTTATGCTTATAAAGTGTAGTTTTAGCCATGACAGTGGCATGGCACTATATGGTAATGTCATTCTGTCAATAGTCACTGGTCCACAACTTTGGTCCACATCTACAACCGGACAGCCATGGAATTTGGTCCACACCATGAACTGTAAATACTATAGCCTTCTGAAGAGTGGTATTGAAGCTCAGAGTGGGCTGCTCTGCCATCACCATCTTGGCAGTGCCTGACTCTGCCTGACTCTGCCAAACTCCTGGCTAAACCACAATTGGGTGAAGAGGTGGGGTGTGTTTGGAGACGAGACTTTGGTGCTAGATGCCGATTTAATCATCATTTAATCATTTGATTTCATCCCGCACGGTTGTCATGAAGGAGTAAATTAGCTAAAGAGACAAAAATATTTATTGTTCCAGGCTGTAAAGAATGTTTATTTCTGCTGTAAAGTTGGGCATTTTAACATTGGAGTCTATGGGGATTGACTCACATTTGGAGCCAGCCTCAAGTGGCCATTTGAGGAACTGCAGTATTTAGCACTTCTATGTTGACTTCTTTTTTCAGCCCCTAAGGTTGCTGCTTGGTTCACACATTCATGTCCCCCTAAGGATAAATTAGAACAACTTTGGTGAGTCTCTTACTTTTCACCTAGCGCCACCATTATTCAAAACTTCATTTTGTTTACTTTTCCCATGGGCCTCAACTGTACTTTGAGTTTAGTGGTAATAAGCAAATGTTTACTTGTTAACAAGCTACACTACGGTGGTCAACACTGGAAACATTTTACATACTAAACATTTTACTGTGATTGTCAATATGCTAGCATGTGGGCATTAGCTTTAAGCACTGCTATGCTTGATCTCACAGAGCTACTATGTAGACCCTGTTCTTCATATTTCAATGTGTCGAAATAAGCTTTTAGTTCCACGTTCGTGTTCAGTGTTATTATTCATGTCAGTCTGACTCATTGTTTTATATGATGATCTAAACAGTGACACAAGACTTTCTGCATCTCTACCACGGAAATTCACAGATGTGATGAACCTGCTAGCAATCTAAACGCGGTCTTCCCATGCCGAACTGGAAGGAACATGAAAAATCAAAAGACTGTTACTCTGCTACACACCAAAGCAGAAAGTGAATCTTTTTTTTCTTGTATTGTACTGAAATTATACTGTGTATCTGAATCGTAGAGACTGGGGATCATTTAATGGCAACATGACAATGTCCATTACACCAAACTACCCATGTTTAATTGCTTCCGTAGAGCCGAATCGCTCATGGGAAGGATTTTCCGCCACTGAGAAGATCCTGCGGTTAAGAGTGGGAGGGGGTGTCTTGGATGGTGAACAAAGCCGTGGCGCTGTCGTGGACAGTAGGGTTTGAGGGGCTGTGGGTTGGGGGTGGGGGGCCGGTGGGTTGGGGGGTCCACTCCCCTTCCTCCCCCTCATCTTCCCTCTCCTTCTTGCCCCCCCTCACAAAATGAACCAGCAACCATTGGGCAGCTTCCCAAACCACTGACTGACAACAACATGGGCGAGAAAGAAATCCCAGTTAAACAGAAGAGAGGAGAAGAGGAAGAGAGTCATTCGGTGGCCACCACTGTGGGAATGTTGGAAACTGTGCTTTCCTGAGGCCTTGGGAATCCCACACCAGAGCTGGAACCTGTGGGCATGGAAAATGGGGCCTGCCTCCCCTGAGAGAGGAGATGTCAGATGGAGAACAACATCACTTGATCACTTGGTGTGGGGGAGCTGGCAGTGACGTACTTTCTCTACTGTGCATCAGGGGGGCAGTTTGACAGAACAGAACATCTAAATGATACGAAACTACAAGAACAAAAGGTTTGTTTTGTGTGAGGTACAGAGGTACTCTCCAAGACAAGGATCGGGGTAATCAACCTGACAAAGTGGGAAACTGCCCCGAAGCCCACCCGGGACCCCTGGAGTCCCTAAGATTCAAGGTGTAGCAATTTAGTCGGTTGGAGATTTGTTTGGTAGTATACACTACAGCACAATACAAGTGGAAATGATAAGGGCCTTTATGTGGTACCTAAACCTGACACCCTGTCTTGTGGAGCATGGAGGAACCCTGCTTCAAAATCTAGTTTAATGTCATCATTATTTGTTAATATCATGCTCACAGGGTCCATAATCACTAATAAAATTGTGGTGAACGAAACCTCAAAACTAGGGCTCTGGGCAAATCTACAATATGTAGTTCTCTGTGTGCACTGTACTTTCTCATACTTCTAAGGCAACAGGATCCCAATGCAATGCATAGAGTGGGAAGAACTTTGCCCGAAGGTCCCCAGATGGTTGATCCAAACCTGCTTGGACCAAATGATACTTTACACTGATCCAGATGCTGGAGTAGTTAACTTGGCCATGGAAGCACAAAGTAAAAGTCTCAGTGTGCTTGAAGTTCCAAATGGCCACATTTGTTGGCAGGGCAAACCTTGCGGTGCTGCAGTGTCCCATAAAACTCAGTTTGTCTACATTGTTTTGTTGTGAGTGAGTTTTTCCCCCTCAGATTTGTTCAGAAATAGCCCTGACAAAATGTTTTGCAAGTCAGTGTCTTCTGCCTGATTTAATACTTGGTTGGTTTTGTAGAACAGTTTGAGAATTTGGTCAGTTTGTGGCACTGTCATAACTTTGCCGCAGGATGTCTTTTGCCACCACAGCGGATGACCATGTAAGTCTATTAAAGCCTGCCGCTGTGCTGATCGGAGTCACGTGATGTTAAATGATGTCAGAGCTTTTCAGTAGTTCAATAAATAAACAGCAGCTCCTGATCTGCCTCATCAGATCTGGTGGATGTGTCTCACAGTGCGAACTGGAACCATCATTCTGGATTAAACAACAAAGATTTTACCATGTTTCACTTATGATTGTCAATGTACATTTCTAGAGGCCTTTACTTTTACACCAGACTAGTTGCTGAGTGAATTTTGCATTATTGATGTATTATGTTTTTATTTACAAAACTTTTCGGACACAATTCTGTCAGAAAGGTGGTTTCAGACTGTGACACCTCTACACTCTCTTCTCTCTCTATATTTCTTGCTATAATTCTTTATTGTTTCAGGATCATGTACACATGTCTCTGTCTCTTACTCTCTCTCACTCTCCCTTTACCTTCTTCTTTACCTGCAGTTTTTCATAATACTGATTGCACTGCTTGCCATTATTATAGACATACAGCTGACAGAAGGAACACAGATACCGCAAACATCAGCATCTGTATTTTGGAAATAATACATATTGATTAGAATGTATTCTATATAGTAATGCCATTATCAAGCAACCGATAACAAAATAATAATTGATCATATTATGACAAATTATTCTCATAAAATCTGTCTGTGACTGGAGGCCATCATGATATTTGTTGAAAGGAGAGTTATTGAAATCTAAAAATGTTGACTGAAAATCAACCAGCAAAAAACAAACATTGTGAAAACTATAAGGAAAATGAACAATGATACGATGCTGATACTCAAACAGAAGCCTGCCAACAGTGTGTGCATGCATGTTTGTCCCACTGTGCAGGTTCAGCTGCGAGGCCTCAGTGGAACACCACATCAAATCAACCATTTCCTCCACTGATAAGCAGCTTCCCAGATCTGCTGGAAACAGCAAGAAGAGTTAAAAAGACATTTAGGGAAACGATTTTGAAAACAGAAAAAAACTGAGCTCTGCACACTGAAACATAAAGTCTGGTTTTACTTAAATATGTGAAACATTCTTCATATGGTCTGAGTCATTTTCTCTTGTTTCCAGTGCATGCACCTCTGTATCAGAAACCGTCTTTAAGCAAATGACTATATCTTGAAAGAAATGTGGCTGGAATAACTGCTGTGTGTGTGTGTGTGTCTGTGTGTACTGTAATGTCAAAAACAATGAATCGGCATTTCTCTTTGAGCTGAGGCTATTCTCAGTATACCAGAGAGTAGCACACAGACACAGACTCACACACATAACTACATTCAGCACTCTCTAAACACACTCATCAACCTGTTGATTCTCCTGCTGTCTTTTTAATGCATTAAATGTCCCTGAATAAGAAAATCACTTCAGATGCACAATTGCATGAGGTGAAAAAAACATTGCATTAAACTAAATGAAAATTGCATTGCTACTTACAGAATATGGAAACGTGTTGTCTGTCAGATAATAATTCTGCAGACACAAACATGGCTGCTCAGAGAACATATTATTACCCACACTCATAACGCAGATTGAAATAACAAGGTCTTGATCCATTCTGGCAGTATTCAGGTCTTGATACAGCTACATGATGATATAATGTGCACTGGGAATAAAGAGTGTAGGGATGAGTGCAGCATTGCGTGACCGTGAAGCCAACATCCTGTCCTCAGTGAATTCCATGGAGGAGTGTGCGGCTCTTTTGGTTTCCTATGCTTTTTCTAGAGTCCCAGCGAGTGGTGTGTGTGTGGGTGTGTGTGTGTGGGTGTATGTGTGTGTGTGTGTGTGTGTGTGTGTGTGTGCGTGTGTGTGTGTGTGTGTGTGTGTGTGTGTGTGTAGAGAAGAGAGCAACTTGATTTATGTTTCTAGAAGTCATCTTTTGTACTGTGACTTTCCACTGAGACTAAAGTCAGAGGATATTTAAGTGTCTGGCATTAAAGAGAAGGCAGGGGCAGTGTTTTTACTGATACACAGGAACTGATGTAATTATCTACCCTGCTATTAAACTAGGGTTTGTCTGGAATGATATTTGGATTTTATTACAAAGGTGGGTGGGTAAAAGCATTGCAGTAAGATTACCAAGCTCGCCCGGCCCATATTCATTTGAATTAGACTCAAAAACATCTCTAAAAAGCTAAACAGCAAATTTCAGTCACCTACACACACTTAGGACATATTTCAATTCAACTCCAATGACGCTTAAAATCACTACTTGAAATTAATGCTGACAGTGGACCATGTGTCTGGACCGTTGCTAATGGACGCACAGAGTCGTTTACAGCACTGACAAATCAGTATGTGTCAGATAAAATGGGCCATTTTCAGGACAGACACTTTGATATGTCACAGTAGCAGAAGTACACATGTAAATAATAAAAAAAAAAATAATCATGGCCGAATTCCATTTAGCTGCGTCACTTTCAGAGTTCTGGTGCTACACATGCCGGCTCAGTACGTTTCCACCCAAATGTAACACAGATCAAAATCAGCAAAAGAAGATCCGCACTGACCTGTGTTTCCAGCCACACTTCAGTGAACATTTAACTCACATGCTTCATGTACATCATGATGTATTCACTAACTCTGTTTCCGTCACACTTGGTCATATTTCGTTTTTTAACAATACGTCAACTTCTCAATTGCAGCCAAGCATTAAAAAAACATTGCAATAATTGGACTGGACTTTTTTGTTCCACTCAGGTTTTGTTTTTGGTTTCTTTGTTCAAATTGAAAATGTGCATAAAAACTGGTAAATGGAAACACACTTACTGTGAACTGAGCCAGTGTTAACGTGATCAGTAAGTGCTCAGTTCAGCAGCACCCGAATCTTTCTATTTTTCTTTTCTTTCAGTGTGTCCTCCTCTGTTGGGACGGCTCATTATAGTTTGTTTAGGAAAACACCCGAATGAAAGTTTCATCTTTCCTGTGATAATGTATGAAATGAAAATTTAATCAAATAAGCAACTATTAAAAGAGACATTTAATAGAATGGCATCTAATTGGATAATGTAATTTATTAAATTAACAGGTTCATGCAGGATTCTTTATCATACTTTGACAATTAGTTGCATGGTTGCAGTTGTTTCACTGAATTCAAAATGAAAACCTTTTAATTATAGCATTAAAAGTTTTGATCTTTCAATAAGATCAATTAACCCCTACAAATATGAAAGCAGATGCACTACTGATATTATTATTACAGGAGACCTTTAAAATTGGAGGTTTAGACAGGAAGAATCTGTCCTGCTCTGCTCCTCTCTGGGTTGAGTTATCTGTGATGTGTCCTCTCCTGTGGTCTGAGAGCCAGGCAGCCATTAGCACAACCCCATCTCTTTAATCAGCCCACTGGAGGAGGTACCGAAGGACGCGTTGTTGACCGCAGTACGCCTCCTCTCTTATTTTCTCACCCACCGGCACGCCTGCTCTGTGGAAAAGTCCTGAGGTCTGTAAAAGCCTCAGAGAGTCAGTAACAGGTGAACAGGTGTTAGTTCAAGAGCACAAGTGGGAGCCGAGGGGCCTCGCGGCTGCCATGCAGCTGGAAATATGAAGGCAACCACCTCCAGTGTAAATAGAAACACTCAGTGGATGAAAATGTAAATATGTGCTGCGGTCATGTGACTAAACAACACTTGCATTTGTAATCTTTACATTACAGTGTTTTTGCGTTGACATTTTCCCTCTGGTTTTTTTTCAGTGCTTGTGGGAAACACTGGTTGTGAATGCCGCCTCTAGATAAACAGTCAGATGTGAGAACGTGAAAGTGCTTTTTCAGGCCTATTGCACAACAACAAACTTGACAAAAAGCCCAAGAGAAAAAACTCACAAAAATCAAAACCCTCGTATAAATAATGAAAACCCTTACACAATGTACATAAGCATGCACAGCCCATGCCAAATAAACATACATGTGACACCCATGGAGCTCTAAACTCTAAACAGAACATAAAACACCACAGAAAATCTCACCAAAGAATAGTTCAAGAGTGCCAACTTCATACATACAAACAATAAGTGAATGTTCCAAGTTGTTCCGAGTCATAATAAAAGAGGATTACAGATGTCAAGATATCAAAAAATGTGCAGCAATACATTCCAAGATCGCTTCATTCTTTGGGCCTGCTCTTTAGCCTGAATCATAGACCCTCCAGTCTGAGCCAGAGGTTACAATATTCACAGCAAATGTTGAGACGAGTCAGAAAACAACAGCTGACTGTTCCTCCCTGCTGATGCTTTGTCAATCACAACCAACCATCAACAGAGGAGAGCACAGAGGTCCTGATGCCACCTCACCACCTCTTAGTGTTCATGAACACTCACTCTTTTTATTTTGTTGCTTTATCTAGTTATTCTCCAGACAGTGACTTCATCTCCCAAAATGCTGCGTGCATTTAAAAATAGAAAAACACTCATCTGCCTTGACTACATACTGTGTCAGCAGAAAGACAGCTTCCACCATAAGGCAGCTTCCATTTGTAGGGAACATAGTTGGGAACCATAGTGAGGCATGATCAACATTACAGTATTGCCATCCAAGGACAACAGTATTTTTGCTTTGTTTTGTTCTGTTTTGTTTTATTTAGTTTTATTTTGTTTGACCATCGAAGTCCAGTCAGAAATTACAAAATTAGCAGTAGAAAATTCCTAAGAAGTGCAGCTGGTTTATAAACTCAAACACACATTAAAACAAATGCTTACAAGGTGTTGAGGGAGTTTGATTTCCAGAGGAAATGTTTTTGTTCTCACAGTTTGCTCAGAAGACAAACAATCCAAAAAAATATCAGCAAACAGCAAAATGGCTTTACCTTAATATTCAATATTATTTGATTATTATTTCATAATTTTTATTGGTATCTTTGCCTATAAAAATAAAGACTCAACAGTACAATTTGTCTGACCTCGACGGCTCACTGATCGAGCCGCAGTTTGGACAAAACTAATTTTGTTTTTGCTGCGATGATTATCGAGGCTGTGTCTGCATATGAACTGTCGAAGAGGATATTCATTCTTACAAGAATGAACTGCAGCGCACGGCTTCTATCAAGAATCAGCCCCGATTGCCAACTGAACTGGGTTAGATCACACAAACGCTGGAAAACAGCAGTATAAACACATTTAAATTTGCAATTTACCTGCAGCAGCACATTATTTCTGTATATTTGTACGTTTCATTTGTATTTCATTGTGAAATGACTAAGATTCTGAATTTACAGCCCCCCCCACCCAAAAAATATTATATAATATTGAACTAAAGTCAAAGGATAGGGGCATCCTGTGTGGGTCTGCTGCAGGTGTTCAGATGTGTGTATTTGTTGGAGAAATCGGCCTTCAATAATATGGTTTGCTGCTGATTGTTTCTGCGTATTTAATTTGGTGTGTGTTGAAAGGAAGAGGGAGGTAGGAAACAGGCCTGCTCTTGTTTGGTTCTTTGTTTTTTTTATAATGCACCACATAAACATTTCAGATGCGGATTCTGTTTTGTTTATCACAGCTCACATCCACATCCTATGGTAATGGCCGCCACATTTCTAGGATGAAAGGATACGATGTGTTTGCGTGTGCCGGGAAGTTGTTGATGGGATGAACACGTCTGTATGTGTATATAATATGAAGAGTATTGGGGTGTGGAGTGTGTGTGTGTGTGTGTGTGTGTGTGTGTGTGTGTGTGTGTGTGTGCGTGTGTGTGTGTGCGTGTGTGTGTTTGTATATATTTGTGTGGGTGGTTCACAAGCAACTTGGCAAACTCCTTTTATTCTGTCAGTGTGTTTGATGGACAGTAGTCCTTTCGAGCATGTGTATGTACATGTGTGTGCATGTGTGTGTGTGTGTTTACTCTGTCAAATGTGTCCCACATGTGGATGCAGGTCTGAGCCCATACACACTTCCTCTCCTCTCCACTAACGTCTGCCACCACCACAAACACTGCTCGTCCAGTACATGTGTGTGGCATTTTGAAATGACTGTGGTTCCAGATGGATGGCACCACCATCCCCAAAATTACAATAACATTTTCAATATTTTTGAATTAAAACAATTATGTGAAATTTTATCAAATAATTTTGTTCTGACATGGAGAACGATAGGTCGGCGTATTTGTCTGTGTGCAACAATCAGTAGCACTATGTTGTAGTTTATTTTAAAAAAAATTCAAAGTGTGTACTTGTATTATCGTAGAAATATAATAAGCTACACAGAACTCTAAATAAATGGATGGTTCTTGTAAACCATTGTAATCCTGATTGGAGGTGTGTGATGCAAACATGAATTTCAGTACAAACTAATTGCTAATGAATGTCTTACAATGGTGAAACGCTTGTTTGAAGTGCAAACAAACTTGTTGAGAAATGAGGGTGTGATTAGAGATTTTTGTCTGCTTTATGCTTTGTGTGCCTTCGGTTCCAAACTTGGTTTTCCAGACTAAAAAGTGAAACTGATAAATTGAGTCTGAGATCCCTCTGGGAGTATTTATATTCCTGCTGGGATAAAACAAATACAAACACACCACTAAATACAAAACATACACACAATGTCCTCTGCAAATAAAAAAAAAAAAAAAAGAACAACAACAAAATAAAATGTAATTCTTCACAGCACCAGAGGCAGATTGCTGTAGCCATTTTCTTAAAAAGGTCTACACCACATAGCATGGCAAAACACTCATCATCACTCACCACGGCTGTAAAGCCTCATCTAGCTGCGGCTTTTTGTTTTATATTTACTGCCCTGTCTGTGCTCACCCCAGCCCACTTCACCAGAGAGAGAATCAAGCAACCACCTCATTTCAACAAACATATTTGGGGTCTTTGTTGACAATAATCTAATCTATTGTCCCCGGGGCCCCTTTGTACGGAGAGATTTTCTCAGAGCCAGGACCACCGCCTCTCACATGTGACCGAGTGACGCACTGAGCTCTTCTGAGTTTGTCGTTTGGATGCAAGCACGACGTGGATAAAATAAATGTGTGATGTCAAATTAATGCTGGAGTGTCCGGTCGGTGCTGTGAACAAGCAAGCTCAGAAAATGTCCTGATGTTCCAGATGTTTCACACTGTATAATATCATTGCAGAGTAGTCCTTTTAATCTGTGTTAATGCTGTCACTGTAATCCGTATCTGCATAGTAAAATACAGTGTTCGCCGTGTCAGAGGCCTGTGATTTGTATCGGTGCAAGCATGTCGTCTAATATCTCATCTTTTGACCTGAAGACCGGGGCAGACACATACTGTATTAGCCAAAGCCAGTCTAAATGATTCTTGTCCAACTGAGGCACTGAACGCTCCAGCGCTATTGTATTGTATAGCGTCATGTGTCATGAGAGATTCAACGCACAGCAGGTGAGTCTAAAAAGATTTGCACCACTTCATTTTATACCAATACCCCAAACACCCCCCCCCCCTAATTAACATCTGTTTAAAGAGAAAATGAACAGCTACATAGATGGTCTCGCAGAAACTCATTAAAAACGTAACAGCCCCTCAGGAGTAAGAACTGTAGTGTCCCATAATACACACAGGAAGAATAAAAAAGTCCCCTCATAATCTCCGTGCACATTGGGATAGATATACACTGTGTACACGCTTGAAGTGACCCTATCAGTAAACATTACTTACATTCAGCATGAACACAAACACAGGACCCTTTAAAAATATGAACGATGAACGGCTCAAAATTCACTGGGGATCTCACAGAGACAGGAACAGGTACAGACACACAACAAAGTTGCAACGTCATCCCTCTTTGACTCCCAGAGGCAGATAGAAGAGAAGACTGACCACAATAGAGGAGTTTACTTCACTGATTTAAACCTTTTGGCTCAGACATCTTTGATCCAAACAATACAATGACTAAGTCTCATCACCACAGCATGTTATTTCCCTTCGCTCATTTACCGATGGAGATGGTAAATTCATCAGCTTTGACGTCCGTCCCACCCTCCGGATGTCCACATAGCTTCAGTTAGAAACGCTTTTAATCAGAAATCAAATAGGTATTATATCAGTGGATCATCAAAAATTCACAAAATAATGACTTGATGCTTCCAGTACGTACAAACACGTGGTAACACAAAGAGAACAAAGAAGAGAAGGCAGAAGATGATCTTTGCTCCTGTATCTTACAGGCCATTCGAGGTCACATTAAGGACCTCCAGGACTCGACCTGAGCATCACTCACCCCTTCGCTCCTCACCCCCACCTCCTCCCCTCTCCTAGCGTCCCATCCTCTGGCCTAATTCAAAGCATCTTGTGGGGCGACTGCCTTGAAGAGAAGGATGTGGCTGAGGCAAATAAAAGAATCATAACAACAGGATCAAAGCAGTCCTGCAAATCTATTCCTTCTGGACATGGCGGCTTTTGCATGAAACAAAGAAAGTCAAAGACAAGACAGACAGGGCGATGCACAGAAAGGGAAGGAAGGGATCAAAGAAAAGAAAAGGCGAGCGGAGGGGAAGAAAGGCTGAGTGCTGAACTCTGTATCTCATGGAGAGGGTCATCGTCAGCGCGTGCTGCTGTTTGATTGATGCCCCGCTCTGATATTCCAGCTTCTTTATGTGCGTCTCTCACTCTTCTGAGTGTTGATCAGTCTCTCTCTCTGTGCTTTCCACCAAACATCTGTGTCAAGACTTATCCATAACTCTGACCAGTCACGCTTCCTTTTATATTCTTAACTTAATACTTCACATGTTAATTTACTGGTTTTCTTTTTGATGGAAGGCTGAAAAGAGAAAACAAAGAAAACCAGCTGGCCTCAAACATGCAAAATATGTTGCAGCACCAAATCATGAACATTTAATGTCGGTGCAGTGAGTTTATTTTCATGTTTGTATCACAATAGATGCACAAGTACAATTCTGCTCATGAATGATGAGCTGTCACAATCTTACAATTATACATACTGGAGTTTTTGTCTGTTTTTTCTTTAAATAGCTGTAACAATAAACTTAGATTCTCAAAATGACTTTTCCTTTGTGTACACATTCATGTATGTAAGATGTACTAAGTAATTAGATTGAAACTTTTATTTTAATTCTAGTTAAAATGCATTAATTTTTGTTTTTGTTTAGTACCTGTGATTCCGTCCTTACTGCATATGCATGATCTGTTTTTATCAACCCAAACTTTTAGCTTTTAGGCTGACTTATCACTTTATCAATTCCACTAAATATAAAGCTGCCAGAAACTCAAAATACAAGAAAAAGTGCACAAAAAGGCAGAACAGAGCAGACCAAGAATGTAAAAAATATATTGTTTAACTTTTTATACAAAAACACAGCAGAAAAAAGTAAGAAATAAAACTATTATACAGCCGATTTATAAGTGCATTAACTGCATTTCAAGTGTACACTCAGTCGTCAGTTTATTAGGAACACGTAGTTAAAACTAATACAACAGTCCTTCAGTAAATCCTCCTTCATGAAGGTTATAATGTTCAGTTCGTGCTGAGACAGTTGTGTCAAAGAGGTGTTGATTCAACTGTATGATCATTTTGGAGAATGTAGTCTGTGGTGTATTGAACTGCACCATGTGATGTTGACAGGTGTTCCTATTTTTTTTCCCGCCCCATTCAAATAAATGAGGGTAAGCACCAGACTTTGTGTGATGCAGTTCAGTTCAGCGACAGCACAGTGATTCGTTGCAGGACTGTTGTATTAGACTCAGTTTTAGCTCGGTTCCTTAATAAACTGACTGAAAATAAACTGACTGAAAATATTAATACCTCAAAGTTTTAAGGATCAATCTTTTATGATGTGCTGGCATTAATCATCACATCGGAAACTTTTTTTCTTAGCTTTTCTTCAAATGATATATAAATAAACTTATGTTACTAAAACGAATTCATGCTCATTGTGTTCACCAATCTATATACAGACTCCAGATGCCAGATAAATGAGGTTGATGCTTTCAGGACAGTCTAGAAAAATAAACATGAAACTGTTTGGATTTGCAGATACTTTCCTGAGGTAACTTTATGAGGCACCTGCTGTATTGTTATCTGAAGTAGGATTAACCAAACGATAAGTATTTGCAACTACGACTGTGGTAAGAAAGCAGGAAATTCTTGTTTAAGATCTATTGTTAAAGCTTTTTAACATGATCTTCCTTTATGTAGTCTTCTTGTCTGTCTGTCACTCAGAAAGTCTTTGGCCTCACTGAAAAGTCAAATCAGTGTCTGGTGATATTGATACTGAATGTTAGTAAAGTTAAAAAAAAAAAATTAAAGACACACAAGCTTTCAGCAGCGGGCACACTGACCATCTGGTCTGATAGTATAAAGTTGAAATGTTGTCGTAAACGCTCCAGCACTGCTATTCTTTCCCTGAACTCCCTCTGTTTCATCTCCCTCAGGCTGGAACTGAGATTTCTGCGTTTAAAAAAAAAAAAAAAAAATCTGCACTCTGCACGAACTGCATATTTTTATCATGATGCATTGATCCTCATAATTCACATGGTTCTGTCATTTTACACTCAATTTACAATATGTTACAGCTCGGGAATCCACAACACATTTTCTCTGACATAAAAGAAGAAAGAAAATTATGGACAGGCGCAGGACAGAAAGCAGCGGGCACTGTCGATCTGACTCTGCGCTCCGTTGTGAAAGACATAAAAGAAAATTAGGATTTTGCATGACCCCCCCACCCCCACCCACAAGCCTTGCAGTTCCCCAAGAGGAAAGGAAAATGTGGAATTGCAGAAGTATTATACCAAAAAAATATACACACTATGAACAAGAGTGAGAAATACATGTTCCAGATCTCTGCAAAACCCTCATGTTTAGGTCCAGGCCTTTTTGTTTGATTCTGCTGAGCTGCCAGGGGGTCCGCAGGGATTGGCAGGTTTACAGTTTGGGGGTAAGCGGGGCTGTTGGGAGATCGGGGTGTTTGCTGTGTAAAGAGCCACCTCCTGAAAGTCTCTCTGAAACAAAGAAGTCGCTGTGTGACAGTTCAGTGGAGGCTTCCCAGTCGCTGTATAGGCCTTTGTAATCACCACAAAAGAACATACCAGCAGAGTAAGTCCATAACTCATCCACACAAACAAACTCTGATGTCGGTAAATGAGGCCGAACTCCAACCCCTGAAGGGTGAGACTCGGCTTTTGCGGCGTAGCTTGATGAAGGCAAACAATGCAGCTGTATGCCGGCGAGAGGACGGGACGGGAGAGTGGAAAGTGGCAAAAACGTTTCATGAAAGGCTGCGTAAATGCTGGTGTGAAACTTCCAATCAATGCACCGTAGATGGTCGATGTCTTGAGATATTTTATTTTATGGTAAAAATTTACTGGTCATATCCCATTTGTGACGCTTGTTTGTGCAATCACTTTGGTGCATCGTGGCGGTGATGACAAACGTTTGGGATGATTTGAAGCGATTGAAAGCTGCTGGATGTTATTTCAGATCGCTTGGCTTCATCATACACTGTCTATAGGAACAATCTGTTAACAATCATGATGTAAAATCTCTATTAAAAAAAAGCTCTCTGTTGTTGGGCAAAGAACTTCAGTATCTGCATAAATTGAATTGTCATGATTGCAATGAATAGTTTTTATCTGCATGTGAGACAGATGAGACAAATAGACTTTTACAGCCTCTTTCCTCTTGTTGTGTCATTGACTGCTCACTCCTGACGTACTGACAGCAGAGCTTGGGTGGCCGACACCGGGGCGCAGATGAATCTTTACACTTATGTTGTGAAAAACCCCTCCATGGTGGGACCCCTGTTTTCGGTCTAAACTTATCAGTGTATGGGTTGACGTGACTGCCAAAGACCTCACAGACTGCACTTGTAATGACTGAGAAACACAGAGGTCTGAGGAAAAGAAAAAAACCTTGGCCAAGGCCATCCCTGACAGCTGGCATGCCACACGGCCTAAAACAATACACAATCTGTCCCTCCTGACAGCCATCAGTACACACTTGTACAGTCACGGCAGGGGAAGAACACACGCTCGCCCTGACATCTCCAGACAGCGAAAAATAAACGGACAGATGGAAAAAGAAGATACATAATGAATACCAGTGGTCAGGGAGAGAGGAAAGCCGATCTTCTTCTTCTCCATCGTACAGAACCATGTCTACACCCGGGGTGTCATTGTGTAATAAAGATCTCGTTTGCCCTTCTCAGTCAAGACTCTTCCACGTGCACGCTCCCTAAGTGTCATTGGAGAGTTAGCGCCAGGTCCATGAAAGCACTGACCGCGGGTCATTAAAATACCTTTGAGAATATGGGATGCTTATCAAATAATATGAACCACATTGCTCCACTTTTCCCCTGTGTAAATGGGGAGTGGATGTGGGGTTGGGGTTGATATCGCTACCTTTTCAAGTGCTCTTTGAAGTCTGGGCCTTGAAACAAACGCCTGGGAAAGTGGAAAACTTCATACATAAGTACAGTAGAGTGCTGGCTTCTGTAAAGGTCATGACCTTAGCTGTTTTTCTTGTCTCCCTGTCTGAAAAAAAAGTCAGTCGAGTGGATGGTGTGAATTCAGCTAATGTAGGTAATGTATCTGTTCCTGTGTGAAAACAGCTGTGAATACATTTTGCGGCTACATTTTCAGATCAGATCTTCTTTTCCTTGTCGTCTTTCTTTAGTTTTGTTTTAAGCCATACAGCTGAAATCACTGACCTCAGGGAACGGCATCAGATGCCCTGTAAAAATACCAATCATCGTCTCCTCATAAAACAAAGGGATGGACTCTCAGAAGAAAAAGGAGGATTTTCCATCATGGTCTTTTTTCCAAGCTTCAAATGTCCGGCTGATTTAACAAGAGGAGAATACCGGAACAGCACGTCAGTGGAGACGATGGAATCTGCCAAAGTCACTTTGTCTAATTTTTACCATGGTGGTGCTGCACAGAGCTGTGATTTGGGTATTTTCCTTTTATAACTTGAATTTAAAAATAGAGCTATATCAAATATGGTACCTTGAAAGAGCTTTCTATATCTAGACAGATACAACTGGGAAAATGGGGGTGGTTTAAACCTGTGGGACAAATATAAGAATGGGAACGGCTGAGATACACAGTTGGATGCATGCCTTTACTATTTGATAATGTTATGTCAGTGACAGTTTCAGAGACTTCATACAAGATATTAAAATGGCAACTATGTGCAATTCGCATGAGCTCAGTCTTTTGAAAATCACAAAAATTCAACATTCAAACATTCTATCGTTATACACCAAAATGTTTGTTTTGTGACGATTGTTTCTTTAGTGCATTTATTTCTGTTTAAAAACGGATAGAAATGGAGCATGGAGTTAGTTTGGGTGAAGCACTGACTTCGTGCTTGATCGGCTGCACCATTCATGCTTTATAATCACTGGTTCAGTCATCAGCTGGTCGGCTACCAGCTGACTAATAATGACCCAACATTTTAATACAGTGTACAGCATGGCCATTATAACCTGACACCTCCTTATGTGATAATTACCAGCCGTCACATTGTGTGTGTATGTCATCATGGTAAAATGGAGACACTTACTGTAGCGGGAAGAACCACAGAGGCAGTTTTGAGTAGTTTGACAGGTGGTTACATGTCTGTCTGTCTGTCTGTCTGTCCGTAGTCATTTTTTTTTTTACTGCAATAGCATCACAACTGTGCAAGATGCAGTTGAAACTTTACAGGTGCATAGCTGAGATGAAAATGAAAATGGGTGTGGTGAGTATGAGTATTCATGTAATAATTCCGTAATAACTACTGAGTACTCAAGTAATAATGTAGTAATGACTAATGAGTACTCATGAGTCAGAACATCAGCATGTTGACGGGCTTCACGGCTCGTGCCTGTCTTTCACAAGATGGTCTCTAGTTTCATGATGTTGTGAATTTAATTAAGATTTAAGTAATGGATTAATCTCTGCTGGTCAGATTATTGAGAGCTTATTTAAAGAGAGGAGCCTTTTCTCTAACTGTACCACTATTCACGATAAATGGTTGATTCCTCTCTAACTGAATTGTAAAAATAAGAAGTTGCTCTGTGGACATTAAAGTCTGCTGGGCAACATCCGTTCAAGAGAAGATTTCACAAACTAATCAGGATGATGTTTCCACTCATTGGTGTTCGCTGTTTTTGATTTTATTTTTTATATCAACTCCATTCCCTAACAACAGTTCCATAAACTAATAAACTCTTAAACAGTATCATATTACCCATAAATATACATAAATGATGCTGGTCAGAGAGGAAAATGTGCATTCTATCAATAACATAGAATTTAAAAAGTAAATTCTTTTACATAATATATTCCAAAAGGTGGTTTTCAAATAAGATTGTCCCACTTGACCTTTCTGTGCTGCACATTAGTGACTTATGTGCCTGTTGTTTGACTCATGCTCCACTCTGGATGTTGAATTCCTTCATAGTGCAGTTTAATCAGGTATTGAGTAAACAGGTCTGGGATACAGCAGCCTGACGCCGCTGTCTGTCTTTGACATTTCCCTCTGACGTTCTCAGTCACCCCGCCTTGGAATTCCTCCTGCATAGCTCACACTCCTTCACTCTGGGCCAAGCCGGATCCCCTGAGGCCCATCTTCAGGAGGAAATTATTTTTCATTGCCCCCAAAACACTGTGATTCTTGCCAGTTTGGCCCAGTCTACCTCGTGCTAAGTCTTCAGGTTATAAGGCTGAGCTTCCTCCTGCCTATGAGGGGGCAGCTGTGGGGTCAGGCCTTCAAGAAAAGCAGGTCACAACCTGAGCTTCAGTCTTCCACCACCCTGTGGCTCCCGTGCCTTTGTTCCCTCCACATCCCCAACACTAGGTTCTTTAAAACAGTAGGAGCATCCAGTCCATCATCACTGGGTCCCTGCAGGAACTCTTGTCAAGCTTGATGTTGGTTTCGTTTCATTTCAAGCAGGAGACACGGTGGTTTTATTGTCAAACAAAGGTTTCATGTTTTATTATTAAACTTTGTGTTTTCAGTGGTTAGCTTTTGCGACTGGGAAACACTTACCAAAAATATTTCACTTCAAATAATGTGAAGTGACTGAAAATACATTTTTTGTTGTTGTTGTGGCTTCACTTAAAGCCACAGTGAACGTTTAAAAAGTTTGTTTTTGACCATTTTTGCTGTAGCTCACTTATATTCCGTTTGATGTTAATTCAGTAATTTGGAGGTTTGGGTATCCGCTCTAATTCACTGTGTGACATGTCATGACTCTGGCCTCCAGAATGCAGTGACTCATCAAATTGGCTAGATGGCTCCAGTGATTCAGGTGACTCAGCAGGAAATCCACTGACACTATCGATTACAGTGGCTATGTGTGTATTTTCAAAAAAATGTTTTGCTCATTTCCACAAGACAGAAGAACATTTCTCCCACAAGACAGCGGAGACAAATGAGGGGAGCAGGGAGAAGGAGCTTCTGTCAAAACAGCATCAAAACGTTTCAAGTAGTTTTCAAGTACTTTTTAAAATATAGTTTTATTGCTTTTTGATGGGTGAAACAGCTGCCCTGGCTTGTCCGAAGTAAAAGCCACCTACAAACACCTGTAAAGCTCAATAGTTAACACATTATATCGTGTTTGTTTAATCTGGACAATAATGGTACAAAGTGTAAAAAACGACAACTTGCGGTTCTACAGGAGGTTTATGTGCTGGAACTAATGACTTCTCGGAGTCGTGTTATCACTCAGAGGATGTTGTATCAGAATCACTAATGTACAATAATTAATTAAGAAACTTCCTTAACAAGAAAATAAAAACAAAAATTGTGAGCTTGAGCCAAGCCATACTGGCACTTACCCTTGGAATATTTTTTTTTGTTTTTTTGTTTTTATGTCTTCTCTAGCTACTATGGAAAGTCAAACTTCGGATTTCGGATTCTTGGCAGTGTCCGTGAAGAGAGATTGGAGGACATACTGTGTGAAGAGAGGGTGGTGGCTGAGGAGATGAAGGGAAAGAGGGTGGTTGAGCAGCCTCTGTGAAGCCAGCACTGATACTCCTGTTGCCTTGGATTGTCTTTTCTGACCCACTCTTTCTTCTTTTCCTGTTTCCTTACTCTCTGTGTCTTCCTTTTCTGTCTCTGTCTCACTTTGTTTCCCTCTCTATTTCATATTTTTCTCATTCTTCCCTCTCCCCCCTTTCCTTGTCCAACTGTGGCAGTCGAAATACAATGAATCATTGATACTCATTTTTCTCTCATGGATGCATTTTCCAGCTCCTGGGAATCTAATTTCCTGTTTCTGCTCCTGTCAACTGATTGGTGTTTATGTTAAGAAATCTGTTTCTTATAACCTTTTCGTTTTCCGGTCTTTATTCCTTCTCTGCTCCAACCGACCACGTTCTCTGTGTCTTTTTTTTTTTTTTTCCAGTTTTGTTCGCTATTGTCTATATGAAATGTTCCAAGATTAGGCCTACTCAAGGATGAGGGGCTTTCAGTCCTTGGCAGAAGTTAAACCGGTTAGAAAATAGCAACACCTACAACATGAGCCATTCAATGCGATCCAAGCGTCTATACTGGGGAAGGGGTGTGTATGTGTTGGAGGTGGGGTTGTCTGAAATGGAAAAAGCACATTACTCCCGGATGGAGAGAGACCTTCTTCTTGCACTCCTCACACTGGAGATTGTAAGATTTGCTAGATGAAGTGTTGTTAATTAAGATGTAACAAAAACCCCTACACAGTGCCATTTATCCCCATTTGACATTGTACTAATAGTGTGCCAGCATTAATGGAGAAATCTGGTAAAAACACTTAAGAAATCAATTTTAATGAGACATAAAACAGAACTGTCCTCAGCTCATAATGTGCTGGTTCCTCCCTTCTTTCTTACAGTGTAAAATTAGAGCATCGTGCCACAAGCACTATGAGGTTAGAGGTCAACTGTGGTTGCACAACCTCTATGGGAGACTTTCCTTTGTTCTTCTCACAGAGTGGAGGCTTTCTGTGGATGAAGACTATATCTGACCTCTGTGGAATCATTTGAAACTTGGATCTGTACCATAATCCAGGTAAACCTTAACAAAGCTAACATTTTCTTTATTATACTTTATTTATCTGCGGGGGCTTCCCTGTGCACATGTGCTCCTTATCGGTAACGCCCTGCTTAAAGTTTTTACAGCAGACGTTCACACCTGGGCAGCTCCACGTGGAAAGTTGGAGGTTAAGTGCCTTGCTCATAAGACCCTGCATGGTGGCTGCTTAGGGAAGAGAAAGTCATGTGAATTACAAAACAGATTTTAACTAAAGCTGGTCTGAGATTTGAAAACTTTGAAACGATCTAGAAACTTTCCCAACCGGATAACCACATTAAAGGTATACTGGCATATTACATCCTACAGTACTCAAGACTTGTATTTACTATGTCTAAGAGGTGCGACAATATGATGGGCATTGTTCAATTGGCAGCTTCATCCTAATGGAGCTGTTTGTACGTTTTACTATCAATGCAAGAGCTGTCTCCAGAGGTGGAAAGCAACACTAATGTTAACATCTTTACTTATAGTGAAGTTAGCATGCTAACCAGCTAGCCCCCGGCCCGACTGGCTACTTTCCGATAGCGACTCACTGTAGCCTCCAATCAGCCCTGAAGATGTAGTGCTGCCTAGAGGGCGTAATATAGCATCTTATCCACCACCCAGTGCTGCTAAAACTCACCACTTAACACAACTGGTGACGCAACCAGACTTTAAGAAATTGGTGTGTTCAGCCAAAAAAAAAAGTTTGTCATAACCCCTTGTGAAATGATGAATTGTCAGTTTACACTTGTTTTTATACAGGTTTAACAAACAAGATATGAGGTAATTAGCTAGCTTTTGGGGTGTTGGTGGGTTGGTTTTGTAACCTTCATAAAGAGCCAAGATGACTTTACTCTGTTTCAATTCTTGGCGCTAAGCTACGCTAGTTGGCTGTAGCTTCATATTCACTGTACAAACTTGAGAGAGGTATCTGTCTTCACATCTAGCTTTCGCAAGAAAGCTAAGTGTATTTCCCAAAAATTTTAAACAAATAAGAGAATGAGCACTGTATTTCAAGACCAGGGAGAGCAAGCATAAACTCTTAGACGGTGTCGAAGCTTATTCTTTGGGTGCCATTTTGAAACACCCATGGGGTCTTTGAGGTAGGGCCACTTGGGAGGGAGCGTAGTGTAGCAGCAAGGAATGTGCCTCTTACGTCTGTAAATGGATCTAAATATTTGCAGTGTTACTGCTCTTATTTCCAATCCTGTTTCCTTTGAATTTGTGATTTAAAATCACTCATGCCTCATTGCTAATGCTGTCTCTTATACACATCTCACCCCCCCAGCCCCCCTGCAACTGTCAACTGGCAAATCAGCTTCTCATGGAAACCAGACGTTAAATTGTTTTCAGATGCTGAAGCTTTTGGTGTGAGCCGCAATGTGTGACTTTGCTCTGTTTTAAGGTTGGATTAATTCACTGCCGTTGATTAGAAATGTTTGCGTGCCTTGCAGGCTTGAGGTCTGAGTGAATGTGGGGTAGATCGGGCTGAGGTCAAACAGTCATGGCAAAGTTAGGGAGGGATTATTTCGAATTGTTTGTACCTTTGAGCAGTAAATGGATGAGCTGGCTTTACCTCATTTGCATAGCACGGTGTTTGATAAGCTGTCAATCACACAAAATGATGCTTAAAGGACTTTCAAATATTTGTATGTTATTATGAAGCAAATTTCCCTCTGTAGAATAAAAGACACTGTAAACACTGTTTGGAAAATGACTGTAGCAGATGCTCAGTTAAATGTTGTATTGTATAGAGCTGAAAGCCTGCGGGATACACCAATAAATAAAATCATCAACCTGAAAACACTTAGTCTTCCATCATTTCCACAGTTCATAATTTCCACAGTTCCAGCTTTGTTATTAAGTATGTTGTTAACACTTGGATCCACAGTGCGTAGAGACACTGACTAATGAACAGATGATTAGGTAATGATCTCCACAGAAAACTGTTGTTTTGTGTTTTAGAAAAGTTTCCATTCACCAGCTTTTTTTATACGGTCATGTAAAAAATGCTCACCGTGCACTCCATCTGACACTGAAGCCTGCTGTAGATCATGTAAGCCTCAGCCGAAAGCAATAAGATTTAGTGATATAATGAGTCGAATGAAAATCAATCAGAGGAGAATCGCGTCTCATTTCCTGCTGTGATGAGGAAACTCTATCACCACCTCTGCATCTCTCCAGCATTTGGTGAATGATTCAAAAAATTCAAGTCAATCATTTTGTGATTGTTCCCTAGTCAGTTCCTAGCTCTACCTGTAAGCTCGTCACCACTCTGATCAAGCTGCTGTGGACCTCTAATGTTACACACTCTGACCACTGAGTGACCAGTTTTGTTCTCCAGAGCTCCTCGGTGCAGTTGTGATTCCTTCCTGTTATGCAGGTTTGGCTCGACCGTGCCAACAACTTGGGGGGAAAATAATAGAGCCGTCATTACTCTTTCAGATGGGCCATGTTTGAAAAAGCTCTATATGTTTAACAGCCTAACCTTCCTCCGTTACGCACCCACTCTCTTTCCTCTCTGTATATCCTTGGCAAAAGCTGAAATTTCCTCCTGGTTGAGATGTTTTTGTCATATGCCAGTTGAGCTGTACATTATCTGCAACCCTCTGCCTCTGTGGCACTGAATACAGCTTCCTGGACTATATATTTTTAATGCCATATTGCTGGATTATTTGTCATAAGGAAAAGAATATTAAAAAAAATTGTGGGATGTTTATTATGTTGTCCAGGACATGGAATCAGAATACCCTTCTTATGAGTGAATACAAACTCTCAATAGCAGGAGTGAGTTGTACATCCATGATATCTCAAAGAAATCACAAGAATCATAATATAACAAACATCTTGTTGCCAATTCATTTTTTTTTTTTTACTGGAAGTAATTTTCTTTCAACAAAATCTCAAAATATTAAAGTGGTATTGGGGTTTTATCACAAAGAATGTTCTGGTGGTGGCAACAACCTGCAAAGCTTGATTTAATTTAAGGGCAATTACTTCTCGCTCATGTTCATCAAGTATTTAGACAGCAACACGTTCTCTGATGTTGGTCTTGCATTTGTTTTACTTCCGACACAACTAAAGGTCTGGGTTCGGGTTGAGCTGCAAAGCAACAGAAAATTTCATCTGTGTAACTAATTTTATTTTTTTTTTTGGGGCTTTTGTGCCTTTATTGGACAGGACAGTAGAGAGAGACAGGAAATGGGAAGGCAGAGAGAGGGGGAATGACATGCAGCAAAGGCCGTCTGATGCAGGACTCGAGCCGGGGTGAGTTTTTTAGTTGCATTTAAACTAGTTAATTTAATAGTTTATGGTTATGGATAGTTATGTTTTAAACTATGGCTGCCACTATGATGTATGTGCACTTAATACCAAGGTAATAGATAAATGTAAACAACAAGTTCACTTGTTATGTTCCCTTTTCATTAAGAGAAGGATCAGTGCAGTCGTCGGCGTGGAGCATCTGTCACCAGAGGGGAGGCATTCATCTCAACAGGAGAAAAGAGACAATTGGATTATCAGATAATCACCCAGTTCACTATAGAGTGACATTAGAGATGTTCCCTGTTTGCATTCTTTGTTTTGTCTCTCTGGTCTCTGAGCATTCAACAACTTATTCACCTTCTGTCTTCACTGTTCTCTAACATGGCTATTTTCGTTCATGCCTGCTTTGGTCACTATATCCTCCCCACCACTCGACCTGTGGATGCTCTCCGAGGATTGTCCCAAGTGTGAATGTCCTAAGTGACACAGTTCCTTTTCAGCTCTAAATCAAATCCACTCAAACACTGAGACTGAACAGGAAAAAAAAAAGTTTCTGTCGTTTTCTCTTAATTAAGATGGGAAAACGTGCAACACCTTGCTGACCTGAACAACAGGGTCAGGACAAAGAGAGATGAAGACAACTGGTGTGAAGAACAAAGCTAGCAGCTGGTCTTTAGAGGCAGTGTGTCCACCGGCATGTCTCTGCAGTGACCTAAGACGCCCCCGTGCCTGTTAAGACCATCTCCTGAGTATCATCCATGTGTGTGTGTGTGTGTGTGTGTGTGAGTGTGAGTGTGTGTGTGTGTGTGTGTGTATCTCCACGGACCTGATAGTTCTTTGCGCCAAGGAAGTGGAGTCGCAATAGCAGCATATTCACATCTGGTTTCAGCAAGAGTGTCTCCATAAAAGATACCCTCAGTCTCCACAACAAAATCACCACTGGCTAGTCCATCCCTGTCAGAGTTACATATTTAGATACAATTGAAAAGGCAGAGCTTCATGAGTGGATAATAAACAAATAACCCTCCAATGAACAGCTACCGATTGTAAGTAACTGTCCGGCCTCATGTGACAGATGTTAGATAACAGATTGAGTCTCTGTGACAAAAATGTTTGAATTACAGCTCCATTTACTTTATTCTTAGATTTCATCTTCCTCTCAAAGATTTAAAGGGGCATTCCACTGATTTTCTACATAAAGGTCAGTAGAGATACTACTCAGTCTTTGGCTACATCCACACTAATATGTTTTAGTTTTAAAAAGCATCACTTTCACTATGTTTACGCCTGGCCGGAGTTATCAGGCCCCCAAAACAGAGACTTTTGGAAATGCTGCTGGCCTCGTTTTAGTTTAAAAAAACTCTGGTCTCCCGTTTTAGTCTGGACGGGCAGAAACTGAGACTTTTGGAAACAATGACGCAGACGCCCACGTTTGCAGATTTGGTCTTATCAATCACAATATACATCCTTCTGTGATCCGTCACCGCTCCTATCGTGTGACTCTCCTCCGGAAGAAAACAAACGGCATCAAACAGAATGATCATGTGATGTGCGTTTTCAAGCGTGTTAGTATAGATGTAGATTATTTCTGATATGAAGCTAAAACACTCATCTGGACGGTGATCGTTTTACCGAGATCAGTAACCTTGATGATGTCATCAGGGTTATCTTAGTTTAGGTTGGAGATTTAAAGCTTATATCAGGAGGTCTGTATGAAAAACCTGAGATGTAGAGTTTAAAAGATGTAGGCATAAAGCAGGGAGCTGCTAGTGAAAGATATCAAGTTGCATCATGGGAAGTGTAGGATCTAGGGTTTTGTGTTCATGACACATAGTTCGGGTTAAAAGTCAGGATATCTGAACCTCTGCTGCTTAGATTTTGACGGTTCTTTTTCAAATGCTGCTTCTTAAAAGTCCCAACTTCTCAGAAGTAAAAAACTAAATCGCTGGAGTGCTCCTTTAAAAGTATGATCACAGAGTGTGTCTTCTTTCCACCATTTTCCATAGGTAGAAAAAGATTTATGGCTGACGCTCTTACATCATACAAGACTATGATTGCCAACTATTACCAGTATAGTTTTGATAGTGACTACCTCAAATTTTATTTGGGTATAAAATGTTTTCACTCGTTTCAAAAATGCAAGTGAACATGACAGGATCCCCCACGCTGAGTCGATTCTTACACTAGAGAAATTAGGTTCAACATTGTTGATATTAGAGCGGCCCACACAGTTGGAAAAGGCCTATTTAAGCTCTCCAGTGCCTCCAGTATGTTGCTGATGTCATAGATCTAACATGTGACTCTTTGGCCCTTTTCTTTTCATTTTTCTTATTAGAGCTGAGTGTTTAAATGGCCTTTTATTACAAGTTGAGTGAGTTTCATTGTCCTGGAGATCTGGAAATATGCTAAAAGTTTATCATTTCAGATGAAGAAAATGACTCTTCACAAAACTGACAAATCTCCATGTTTTACAGTCAGGTGATTTTTAGAGTTGGGGGAGGGCGGGGGGGTCATGTTGTCATCTGGTGCTCCACAGGTTTCACCACGGAAAGGCCTTTCACACATTCCCCAAAGACAACCACCTAAATTCTCTGTCTAATAGACACACAGGTTGGGATTAAAGAACATAATCCTGGGGTAAAGGGGAAGCCCATGATGTGCTATACACACGTGCACGCACATAAAGTCACATTATCTAAATACCACCTGTTGTCATACAGTATATACGCACCACTAAACCGATGTGTTTTTATCAAGCTGAAGGCTGAGATCCAGCCTCAGGGTCGAGCAAGTCCAGTGAGAGGGGTGGTACCCCTGGAGGGGTGTTTGCTTGAGGCCCACTTTATGACCATGATGCTTTTTCCAGACCGGACCTGGGGCTGAAATGCAGACAGGAATGGGCACGGAGCCAGTAAGCTGCTTCTTAACTTAAAGAATTAGAGTCAGAGTCATTTCTTTGGCAGGTCCAGTAGAAGTATAGCTGAGTTTCACTTGATGGCACACTTCATACACATCTCACAAATGACTTTAATCCAGGAGAACACATATTAAGCATGTGCAGTAACTTTTTATGCAGAAAATTAATGTTACCCCAAATCCATGATTTTTTTTTTTTTTTTTTCACATTCAAGAGAGATTTACATGCAATCAGTCGAGGCATTTCCTGCATTATTTTCATTCAGTTGACTGGCGTGCCCTTTGATGCTGAGCACATACTGTTCATTGCATTAATGCTGATTGTAGCTTACCTTTAAAGGTAAAGGCCCGGGGCTATCTGAATCCCAATCTGTGGTCAAGGGTAACTTCTGCTCTGAGATATCGCTTCAATGTGCCGTGACACTCTAATGGGCTCAGTCCCAGCGCGGATCAAAGAGCTGTTTGTGGCCAATGCTGAAGATTACACTTGGCTGCTATGGCTGCTATGCCATTCTCTCATAGCAGCCAAAGACTGATCCCAGAGGCCTTCAGAACCAAGATGTTTATCTGCCCTGTAGCCAAACAAACAAGATGCGCGCCATTGAACAGAACCCTGAAATGTTAATCTTTCTTTTTGTTGTTGCAGTGATGGCGAGTGGACTATCTCATGTCTGCTGTTCACAACTTTCACGGTGTGTGTGTTTGTGTGTGTGTGTGTGTGTGTGTGTGTATGTGTGTGTGGGTGTGTGTGTGTGTGGGTCTGTGTGTATGTGTGTGTTCCAGAAAATAAGGCAGAAATAGAGACAGACATTGTGAACGTGTCAAAGAGAAAGAAAGAAAAAAAAAGAGACAGAAACAGAAACAGAAATAAAGAGACTGAGAGGGAGAGGCTTGGACATAGCAGCAGTTTGTATTGCAATGCATTTTGGCACTGATTCTGAGAACTCCATCAGAGCTTAGCAGCACAGCTCAGTAATTTGTAGGAAATGACACAAGCTCTGTATGAGCTGGGCCTATACAGTGTCCACAGTAACCTCAAAAGTATGTCACTGATTAAAAACCATAATAGAATAAAGGACATGAAAGAGCAGGTGTGGATCAATTCTGATGTGCGTTTGATTTACAGTTTCATTAACTTCCTTGTTTTCCACACAGTAATTCCCAGGTGGGAAACAGCTTCAAAACCACAGTCCTAATTGCGAGCATGTGGCCTTGCGCAGCGTCCAAGGCGCACTTGACTTTTCCATGCTGTCCGGTCCTCTGGGCTGGAAACCCTGGACGGGATTTTACTTCACGTCCATCGGAGGAGCAAATTTGAGCCGCAGTGTAGGCTGCATGTCAGTGGATTAAAGCATCACACACACACACACACGAATAAGGCATTTAACAGTTTTTCGTGTGCAAAAAAAAAAGAAAGAAAGAGATTTAACTTCTTAATCTGGAGATATAAAAGCTAAAACTGTACATTTTCCTGCTACGCAGTTCGTTACCAACCAGCTCAGTGCTGTTTATAGTGAGTTTATCCTCCCTATTCATTATGTCATCCGTTCTTTTTAAACCCTTCAGCCCTCTTGGATTGTTGTGTAAACAATACGGCGGATCTGAATGTGACAGGCGCGTCTCTTCAGCCCGGACCAGACCAAACCCACACCGTCAGCTGGGAGGGAGATGCCACTGGCAGGACTGGCAGAAGGTCTTGACAGGGACCGCACCTCTCAATACAGGCTGTCTGCTTTTCTTCATTATTTAGAGAGCCGAGCAAACACACTGTGGTCGCACTGCTGAGCCAATCTGATTTGGTTTTACTATGACGGGCTGTAAAAGCTGTCCATCGAGCTACTGAGCCTGTAAATCAGCTCCTGAGTCTTAAACTCGTTTTTATGGAATGAGATAATTTCACTTGTTTCTGAATTATTTTCATTTTCCAGCATAGAGACTCTGACTGAAAGCTACCTTATTTTATAAAGGCTGATCCTTCAAAACCTTTTCTTTTTCGTAACAATATTATTTAAATTCTAATTTTTGTGTTGTTGTTTTTTTTTTTGTTGTTGTTATTGTTGTTGTTTTTTTAAAACTTTGATCTCAAACAGAATATCACACTTTATTTAGACCAAGCATGTGGATTTATACCTGGTTAATATGGTGGAAACAGCTCTTTGGCACAGAAAGTAGTGCTTCAATAAATTGAATTTAATTGGTTTCCCTTCATTAGACTATGGGGCCTGTGACATTAGAGGGCTTCCGGGATTAGAAATGTAAAGAAAGTGAAGTTGATCTGAAATCAGTCATTTTGAACTGAACATACACAGCAGAGTTTACTCATATGCTTCATAACAATGCATCAGTTGATCAGGGTGTCGTCCTTTCAAGCAGTCCCTCTGGTTAATTGAACTGCACGGTGGGATGGAGAGGGTTAGAGCAACACTGGAACTGCAGGTTCATTAACTGTTGTAACTCAATACGCTGGAAAATAGGCACAACTTTGATGTGTTTCCTGAAACAAATACTAAAGTCTCAACAGGGAAATCAAACTCACCGAAGAAGAATGCCGACAGGATTGTGGCCTTTATATTCAGTGTAAGCAATTAACTTGTCTGTGCGTCATCATCAAAAATTGTTTTTTCAATAGAAATCACATCTGCAACGATTTAGGGGGAATAAATTATTTCAACGCCTTATTAAACTTGGACACCTCGATGAAATGAGCGTGAAATAGGACCAACATGCCAGGAGAGGTGCCTTTATATCAAGATCCTGGTCTGATTATGATAGAAGAAAAAATAATTAAACATTTACCTTATTTCTGGCAACGGCACAGTGCTACCTTTCGAAGTGCATTAGAATTAATTAAAGCACGATTCTCTCCAACACCTGTGAGGACAGAATGTTTGGTTTTGTCACTAACTGTCAGCCACGAGCTTCACCTGTCTCATTGTTGGTCGTCTGGATAAATCCGGTGAAATCAGCTGCTACCTCCTGATAAAGACTCCTTCTGCAGCCGTCTGTTTGCTGCAACAAACAGATTACCTTTAAATTAGCATCCTAAAGGACTTTGTCAAATCAAAACCACGTGTTAGCAAACATACAGCCTTCTTGAATTAAAGTTCATCCCCGAGCTGCCCTCCATCCAACCTCGAAGAAAAGAACTCCCTCTGGCTATTTGATTAACCCCAGCGTAATTACAGCGTGCGTCCTCTCCACGGTTTGCCATTTAGTCAGTCATATCATTTGCAAATTAGGAGCGTATTAATGTGGCTACTAGACCAGCATTATGTGGGACGAGTTGTGGCGATACTGCTGGAATATTTTACATCTTCTAGGTCTGTTTAGTATCTGACTTCAGTGCGTAAAAATATGTCTACACCAGAATAAACCCAAAGGCAAAAACATTAAAAATGCTCCGTCTCCATTAAAATCTCGTTACATTTTGCAGTAACAAAAAGCTTTCATGTGTTTCTGACAGTGGTGTTTGTTGTCAGCTGAGCTTTAATAGATAAAACAGTCCCATTCAGGGGCCGTCGGGTTTGCATGGCCTGCTGCGCCATAATGGTCGGCACAAGCCCTCCAATGGCTGCTAAACACTGAGTGTTTTTTGTCAATATTAGCGGGACTACTTGGGGGGGAAGTTTATAATTGGACACGTGTTTCCCCCGCTTTTTTGTCGTTTGGAGATCAACTGATTCCTTTGTGATTCGTTTTTAAAGCATTGAACGATCCACAAGGAGGGGTAAAGTGTTCCTAAGAGCTCCCTTTCAGTCTTTAGAATTGGCCAGAGCGACCCGCCGAGAAACATGGAGGCCCTGGAAGTATTTAATCCAGGAGATGTGTCTCTGAGGCTGTCACACAGAGGAGACTCAGGCACGTGCAGGTAGGCAGTCATTAGGGTTTATTAGGGAAAAGCGAGGCCTTCACAGACTTAGTCCATCACTCCAGCACAGTTTATTTTCTCTATCTGGTCAATACAGAATCATTTCATTTTACTTTTTTTAAAACATGGAGGACATACTCTTTGACTTCGACCACGATGGTACAACGGATTTTGCATTTTGGGGACAGATGGACCAAAACTTCCAGTTTCAGACGCAGCTGGACACCTTCCTGCTGGACTGCACTGCAGCCACAGGCCAGCTGTCCCCCTGGTCCTCTTTCGGCTGTCAGTCCATGTTCCCGGACGCACAGCTGACGTTCACCGACCTCGACGTGCAGTCTCCGGGGGAGGGCACTTGCGCTGAGGGGGAGAGCTCCTCCGTGGACGAACCCCTGGAGGTGACCAAGCGCAGAGCCCGACGGCTGGTGTCCCATCAGCCCTACAAGGTGCAGCGGCACGCCGCCAACATCCGGGAGAGGAAGAGGATGCTCAGCATCAATTCCGCCTTCGAGGAGCTGCGCTGCCACGTACCAACGTTTCCCTACGAGAAGCGGCTGTCAAAGATCGACACTCTGAGGCTGGCTATAGCCTACATCGCCCTGCTGAGAGAGATCCTCATGTCAGGCTGCGACCCCAAATCCTATGTGGACGAGTGCATGAAGAATGGCTACAAGAACCAAACCAACGCCATCTGGAACACAAGTGGTGAGCTGATCACTCTAAATAGCCCATAATTAAAATGTCATTAACTGATGTTTGAGTCTTTAGTTGCAGATGAGATCAGAGTAATGACAAATCATCATATTAGGCCTAACTAGAAAAATGTGCTGACATGAACACTAATTATGATATTATCAGTGATCAATTAGTTGTTCATTACTGTTGAAGCTCATGCAGGGTTTTGTAAACTGTTTGAAAGGACAGTGTTTTAAAATCAATGGGATGTTTAACAGATTTAGAATATTATAAATGCTATTTGATTAAAATATCATTAACATAGTAAACTGCAAGCTTCAGTGCTTTACCTTTATTCCACATTTAATCCACGTCTACATGAAAAGAAGCCCTAAAGGAAACATTGGCCATAAACACATCAAAACATAAAATAATAAAGTTTCTGCTGATGAGCTAGGTATGGGCATTATCAGCATGCTGTGATAGAAAACAAAGTACAAACTTACATTTATACCATGAAACTGTGAAATGACCCATTTTCAGTCTGCAACTTATACTTACAGGAAAGATTTTAATGGTTCATTAAAATCTAATCAGTTTTCAGTGGACAGAGAGAATGAATTGTTATTCGCAGTAATCCCATAGAGCAAATGTCAGTTTAAGCAGACTTTCATCCCCAGGTGTGTTTCCTTCAGACATTTGTTCTTAAATAAGCCTCATTTTACCATAAGCCTCATCTTACTCCCCCCTTGCACTTAACTAATTCTGTGGGAATCTGCTCTGAAGCCTCTTTATGGGGCTTTTCAGGGGTAAGTGTGCCCCCAGTCTTTAGGCCCAGACCTTCAGCACTTGTTAAACAGTCATTAAAATGTATCAAAACTTATGTGTTTGTCCTGCTTTTGTTTCCCTCTGCCCCCATGCTCCCTCTCCCCAGATCTGACGGCCCGCCTCTCTTGGATAAAGTGGGATTAACTGAAGAACATGGGGCACCCTGAGTGCCGAGATGTCGGCGTGGAGGTGGTTCAGGTTTGTTCCTCCCTCGTCCCTCTCTCTCTCTCTACATGTCAAAGACAGGCTGCCGGGCGCGACAGAGCCAGCCGATCGACATCTGCAGACTTCTCACCGGGTCACACACCTCAGGCTTTCTCAACCCCATCCACTCCCTCTTCCCCCCGTGGCTTTTAATATTGTAATTTATTGTGGACTGGTAATTGAGAGCCATTGTTTCTGGGGCTGGGGAGGGACAGAGGGTTGGCTTTGTTTGTCCAAATGGATGGCACTTGTAACAGAGAGAGAGGGGCACACTGGCATGAGACTGAATGGACTTCCTAAGGACTCATACTTCTGCACGCAGCGCTGAAGTGTTTTCTGGGCTCCCCGCTCATTAGGCTGCGAGTCGATGTGTTAAAAAGAGCCTTAATCATGTAAATGAGACGATGGGCGTGAGAAGCAGATCGGTGCAATGTGTTTTAGCATGTCAGGTGCTGTCTCCAATCACGGCAGCAAGGTTAATTGTGTACTGCTTGTTTCAAGTGCAACCTCTATCTATCTACTCTTTATTTATCTATTTATTTACTTATTTATTTTAAATTATTGCTTATTTATGGTAAATAAATGATTGTGCTGCTTTTTGGGATTTGTGTTACAACAAAGTGTGATTATCAATTGTTCTGTAACTCAGATTTTACTGTACATTTTAAGCTAGTGTGGAAATGTCATTCACCACAAATAATCTCACACAGCACCACAGAGGAGGGATTTTGTGTATTTGTAATCACTGTTCTCTACTCAAAGGCAAGATCACATAAAGACCACCTATATCTTTCCCACTGCGGTTTCATTTGTGGTGAATTCCTCAATGTTTTTTCTGGTGAGGTCTTTAAGGGGTCAGTCCCTTACCTACACATCATGTCACTTTTGGACTGAATCCCCTCCCCTAATTTATTTGCCTGTTAGATGACTCAAAATCACTTTTAGATATGGATATATTTCTATTCATACCAGGGGGCTAAGTTTATCCAGTGTCTTACAACACACACCCCATGAATTTACTTTTGGACGGTGAGCGCAGCTGGAGAGCTGTGCTCATCACATTACCAGGGTCGGTGAAGGGTATAACATGTGTACAGGTCCTCAGCGTAAGCTTTATTCCCAGTTTTAAACTGCTGCTGTGCCTAATTGCATGATGGATGGAGTGCTGGTGCTAGTCCAGCCAACCATCAAAGTCGCTGTTGAACAGGAAAAAAAGACACGTGGAATCCCTACGTCTTTTCACAGGCATCCACATGTCCCAACAACTACAACTGGTGTCATTATGGAGCTATAGGAACTGGATAAATAACAAGTGCTAGAAGAAGTATTCCGATGACTTACTTAACTAAAAGTAGCAATTACTGCATTGATTAACAAATGAAATATCTGTTAGTTAAGTGAAAGTATCAGCAGTAAAATGAGCTTCAAGTATCAAAAGTAAAACTATTGTTATGCAGAAAGATGGCACTTGTCAGTGTGATATAATTATTATCTACATACATATAGAGTATTACTGGATTATTTTTAGCTATGCATTAATGTGTAAGCAGAATTTTATGTCACAGCTGGTAGAGGTGGAGCTGATTACTGTTGGGTTTGGGTTAAGCTGTAACTGTATTAAATCTATAAGTTCATCATAGGTTTTGTATATAACTTGATCTGCATATAAAACTGGTGATTAATGCTGTTAAATAAATGTAGTGAAGTAAAAAGTACAATATTTCCCTTTATATCTTATATCAGATTGTATGGTAAAAATAATTGTTGAGACATTTCACTCACATGTCAACCTCACTCGTCCTCACAACCTCACAGGGAATCACCAAAGTCATAAGCTTCATCCTGTGTGGGCACTATGTGTGTTTAATAGTTGTTGAGGCCAACATAACCATCCGTAAAGCCATGTAATTAGGCTATAACATAATGTAAACTTCAAATATCGATCATCTGTATCAGTGGGTAAATGATCAGTTAATCAGCTACCTCAAAATGATTATTCTGTCATTTCAAATGACTGTTAGTGTCATTATCAGTCAATATAACACAACATGCAAAGATGGTGACACCACATGCCATGGCTGAGTTTTTCCAACAGTGTAGTTTCTCATAGCCGGAGCTTTCGTCTCAGCGGTGTGCATGCTGCTCCAGGTGTACCAGTCAGATGTGTAAAACAGGCGAGGGGAGTCAACAACATACCCATTCTTCTTTAGCACATGCAATTTTAGTGCCACTAATGGAGCCCTTAGGAAACAATTCAGTAATGAGAACTCCACTTAGGACATAGTTCATGGGTGATGTATAGCTGATGAATTCCTGGTATGGGAGTTTTGGTCACAGTAAATTAAAAATTACTCAGTTTTCTTGTTTTTTCTGGAGACCAAATTAATGAGATGTAACATTTTCTACCTTTTAATGTCAGTTATGTGGTGGTACATCGTTTCCATCTAAGATAGGAAGAAAAAATCATCAAAGATGTATTAGTACTCAGCAATGGTGGGGTAGAATTAAATCGAACAGACAGATTCTCGGGGAGAAAACCTGTCCTCTTTGGAAATACTTCAACCAGTTCTATGTTGTCCCCCTGTGTGTATTCAAGGCAGGCACTTTAGTGTTTCACTGCTCTTACAGGTGTCACAGATGTTGCCATGACTCTTCTACATACTGTACACCTGTCTGATGTAAATGTGCACACCAGAGACCCTGGATTATGTGTGAAAAGGTTTATGTGGCTATGCTGAGGAACTCGATTTGATTTAAAAAAGAAAAAAAAAAAAGAAGAAGAAAAAGAAGAATACAACATGGACCATTAAAAGTTCTGTATAAACCATTGGCCTTCTGATAGTGATGATCGCCCAATGGCAAGTGACCTTTGTGACCCTCACTGACCCCTTTGACCTCCCAGTGGTATTGGTTGGCTAAATTGAGGCTTAAATATGATGCTTTGTGTAGGAATCAATAGGTTCAAGGGCTGTGCTTTAAAAAGATTTTTATCAGTAACTGTTGTGACAAGGTTTGATATTTGCTGTGTGTTTGATAATTAATATAATAGAAGGATGCACATCTTAAAGATAACTTAATTATTACTGTATCCTAAAACAAGAAAACAAAAACAAGTACAAATAAAATCAGCAGCAAAATTACACTTTTGTTTTTCTAGGGGACATGTTTAAAGTTTAAGCTATTTGTAAGTTTTTGCTATTGCTACATAGCCAACATTAGCATTAACAGCTATTTACTTACCAGTCTTGCCAAGAGCTTCAGCCAGTGTTGTGTTCACAATACAAAATGTTAAAATTCACCCTCTGAGCAGCACAGACTCTATGCTACAGTAACTCGCTATCAGATAGTGATGAGAAGGTCCGACTGGGCCGGGGCTAGCTGGTTAGCATGCTAACTTCAGTAGAAGAAAAAAAGTCATAGAAATAGAAGCAAAACAAGAGGGTTGCTCTCCCCCATCAGAGACAGCTCTTGGCGAGTAAAGGAGTTTTATGAAACTTGAACTTGCAACATCTCTTCTAAAATGGTTTGTTAAAAGCTGTTAATGCTAATGTTGGCTATGTAGCAATAGGAAAACTAAATGATAGTTCCTTTAAGTGGATCAGCATCAAACATCTCAGGGATTAAACCAATCACTGAAATCATCACACCAATGAATATTTAATTTTTACATAAATGCAGCTAACCTGAGCTTTATTGACAAAATGTTTGATGTTCTGTTCTCCATGACAACTGAGCAAACTCCATCCATTGATGAAGACCAAGAGGTACAATTGAAAGTTAGTAAGAGGACCTAAAGTTGTTTTTTTTTTTGGTTTTTTTTTGTTTTTTTTTTTTTTGGTCGACTATATGGGCCTAATCATGAATTTATGTATTCATTCAGAAATGTATTTTCGGTGACACTTGACACCACATAATTATCTCAAACTACCACCGTGGGATCTTGACCCATCAAAAACAGCTCTAAATACCATTCAGATGAGATATGATTCAGCCAAGGGGAAAATTTTGGGGGCCAGAATGAGTAAAATCCTTCCAGTCTGTGGACTGCATCATGGCTTTCTTTTTTTAGGTAGTTTATTGATTTAGCATTCGGCAGACTTACACTGACAAACACTGTGAGGCTGTTCTGCCATCAGTCCGCAGGTGTGTTTATCATGTTAGTGTAACTCTGGATCCTGGGCCCTTGCACTTGTAAATATAATTAGTGCATCACATCCTGTTGAAACAATAGGGGTTTGGGCAGAAGAAATCTGAAACAGCTTTGTCAAAAGGTCACACATCTTTTGAATCAAAAAAGCTCAACAAACTTTGATTGTGCCATTTGTTAGATATACAGTGAGTCCAGTGTCACATGCCACCCTGTGGCTAAAAGTTCATACCAAAATGTATCTAAAATGTGGTGTTCTTTGAAATTGCTCACTTTAATGTTTTCTATGTGGCCTGAGTTTCAGCCACATTTGTCTTGGAACAAAAATATCAAGTAATTCAAATACATCACTTGATCCATGAGCTACAAAGCAGTGTCCACTGATGTAGAAAACATTTGTTTGCCATACAAACACTGTGGTAAGAAGAAAATATGGCTGCAATTGCTGAGCTTATATCAAGTCAAAGGTGCTGTACGATTTGGAACTGTGACAGGGGAAAAAGGCAAATATACATACCTACAGCAACAACGTAAAACTCTGAGTCTGTGTGGTCTTTATTTCCTGCACATTTTCAGCATTCAGCTGCTTCTGTAATCCAACCTGTCCCACATGGAATACCTCAACCTTAAATCAAGTTGAGCAGGCCTTACTGCCATAAGGAAGAGAGGTATTATTTAACTGTATTATTTCATTCTCTGTTCCAATATGGCCATGCTTAATCTGCTGCATCGTACAATACTTAAACCGTAATTTAATAATAAGCAATACTGGCAGTATTGATCTCACTGTTTTTTTTGTTTTTTTTTCTTGGAGCTGACAACATGTAGTCTATTCATCTGTTCACATCTAAATACATTGCGTATGAACATTTGTTATCATTTGTTACGGCAGCACACATACACAAAAGCAGCTTTGGAGAAGACAAAAGTTCAAAAGGGCAAACTAAGGAGGCATTTACATGTTTCTTACATAGTTTTTACAGGAGAATATGTGCAAAGAATTCAATGGGTAATAATACATGTATTTATTGACATCCATAGCATTGGAAATCTATTATTTACCATGTTGCAATGGAGCTTCAAAGGAATTATTTATAAGTTTTGCTATTGCTACATAGTCAACATTAGTGTTAACAGCAGTGTACTGCCATTCTACAAGAAACATTATAAGTTCAGCATCAAACTTAATTCCTTTACTCACCAAGAGCTGTCTCCAGTGGTGGAAAGCAACCCTCTTGTTTTGCTTATATTTATAGCACTTCTTTTCTTAGCATGCTAACCGGCTAACTCCAGTCCAGTCCAGGCAACCTGTCTAGTCACAGTCTGCCCTGAATAAGTAGCACTGCTCCGAAGGCATATTATAAACTCTTGTCCATGACTGGGAAACAGCTGTTAATGCTAACTCTGGCTAAGTATCAATAGCAAAACTTACAAATAGCACCTTTAAAAAGCCTGAAAACAAGCTGTACCTCTCAGAACTTAAAGGCGTACACAGGATGTGTGACTGATGTGACCTCATTCAGTAATAGACTGAAATCTAATCATGTCATAAACCAATGTGGGGAATCACAAATTGTTGTTCAAAAACAGACTCAACTTTAAATTTGACAACAAACATCCGCCCCACACAAACAAAAATGCTGACTCCCCAGAAGCCTTGCGCCCAGTGCTCATCACCATAGCGACCAAGTCTGTTGGCACTTTAATAGCTGTGAAACTCTAGTTAAATAGCTCACCTGCTTTTCTCATTACAGCTCCTCTTCACAAGAGCATGCTTTTAGCCTCTGAGCTAATAACTCAGATCAGAGAGTGTGAAAGAAAAATGCGGTGTCGTCTTTACAATGCGTCGCAGGGGCCTGCACTCAAGGGCCCCGAACAGTGGGGGGCCACGCATTTGAAGCCTTCTCGGATGAGCACTGAATCATTCAATAATTTCCTCCTCAAATTAGAACCGCAGCCCTCGTGGTGGCCGGAGCACACTGTGTAGAGAGAAATAAGCAGTGTCAGCTTTTCAGGCTCTGTGAGGTGTTAGGACTCCGAGCTAAGAGTGTTGTCACAGTTAAATGTTAAATGAATCTTTTTCATACATCTTAACAATACAGATGAAGGGTAGAAATGAATTATTTTATGAGTTTAGGCCACACAGAGTATATTTATTGTCCTGTAGTTTCAGGATAAACCAACAGTTCAGAGCTGAGGATGTCGTTGGTGACACAGGTGACACTGAGGCAGTGACAGTGGACTGTAAATGCCACCTCTGTGTTGACGTCCGTTGAGCTTCACCCTGCGTGTCCCTAACCCAATCAGCAGAACAAACAACACTACTGTTTGCCCAACCTTCCTGCACTGCCTCCCCCAAACTGCCTCAGCTCAGTCTAACTTCCCTGTTGCCCAGTCTAGTCGGGCCACCTGGTAACACATCGCACTGTGAACCTGGGGCCGACCATCATGCTAACCTTGGCACCAGGGTTACAAGTGCAGCACTAATTACGCCACATTATTTGTGCAGGAGGCTGCCCCATCGGCACCCGAGTGCACAGTCCCTCTGTCATTTGTTCAGCAAATTTACTCGGGGCCAATCAAAAAGACCTGCCCCCCCCCTTCCCTCCTGTTTGGCCTGGTTAAAGTTCAGATCCTGGAAGTAGTACATGCATAATGAATATAATTGTGTTATAGCCAACATAATTGCTGTGGCAACACTGTTTTTTGTAACTGTCAGCTCAATGAAGTGCACTTGAGTTGAGTATGAGTATTGAATTTATGGTTTGTTGCTTTGTGCTGTGAGCGCTCCTTTAGTGGACAAAACTGACGTGCATCCTCCACCTTATCCAACTTATCCATTTGTGTATACATACATATGTAGCTCAGGTGCTTGAGGTGGTCGGCCATTAATCATGGGGGTAGATGATTTGAAATAAACTACCCCTGTCTCTGAGTTACACACTGAACCCCAAACTGATCCCATTGTGTTTGTATACGGAGAATTCATGTAAAACTCTACAATATATAATTTTAAAATATCCTATCTAAGTATTTACATTTTTCAGCTTCATTCAACAATCAATGCACTGGAACTCAGGTACTTTACCTAACACATACAGCATGTGCCTGACATGGACACAGTACTGTATATCATGATTTCTTTTCTCCATACACACATCTCCCATAGGGTGTAAAGCCTCGGAGAGCTGCACTTCAAAGCTTGGCTTGTTCATTGGACGGCCATAACTCTACAGGGCAGCAGGGCAGAGTCAGGTATTGAGCATACAGGTTTTGGGGGTGGGGGGGGTGGTATGTGTGTACGTGTGTGTGCGCGTGTGTGTGTGTGTGTTGAAGAGGGGTTATTCTGCCCTATTTCCCCCTCCACCTCCAGATATCAAAGCAAACCTTGACAGTGGGGGTCTCTGGCATCCCAGGCCCATTTCCACACAGGAGACAAAGCATCGAGCAGCGAGTCTGCATCGTATTAAACAAAGCCTAAATGCTTCAAGCTGTTACACACTCCCCAATGAAACCTTTATGAAAGGGCCCCTAATGCGATTTCAGAAACACCTTGTCATCAGCCCTGGGGCAGCAGAATGGAGAAGTGTGGATGTATGAATGAATGGGTTCTTGGCGTTACTGAGAGTTACTGAAGAATGACTCTATGAGTGTAGGTGCATATAGTTTTATAGCCCAGTGTGCACCTCTCACTGATATTGCCTGTTGTTTCGGTCACCGTCAAGGCCTCTGATAAATACAGGCTCTTATTAAAAACACTGCTTGTGACTGATATTGTTTAATGCCAGTCTAAATGAAAGCCTGTGGCTGTGCCATTTGGGACACTACAATAGCTGAGGAAGAACTTGAATAACAACTATTTTTAGCATGAAAGAAAACAATGCTTAAGAAGTTCTGAATGATACCATTCTTCTTTAGAAGAACATATATGTTTTTTTTCCTCAGGGAATCTCCCCACTAAAAACCATGGTTTCAATTTAGCTGCTTTTTTTGACAGTGTTAACATGTAAATGCACAATTATTTTCTACATTTCTTTTTCATTAGGTTCAATGCCACCTTCAGCCACTCTGTACACTTACGAAGTATCACCCTAGCAAAAATTATTGGATATATCAGAAAATCTATATATTTTTCCTTTTTAAAAAAAAAAATTGTGCTGTTTGTTTCGGTTCGTTTCACAATAACAAATCACAGTTACAGCTTGTTAAATGTGATTTTTTCATTCCTTGTCATGAGGTGTTCTTGGGCCAGTTTACATTAAATGGTTGCTCTAATGGAAATGGTGGGACTTCAAGTAGCTTTAAAAGGGATAGCACTGCTGCTAATAAAAACTGCATTCTGTGCAATGAGAACCAGCTGGGCCTTTTCTCCGCTGAACATCTTTGGTTCATCTTGAATCACTTTCTGACACACACACACACATACAAGTGCATGTATATGAAAAAGCAGTTGTGGATAGGTCTACACTGATGCACACAATAATCAGGTGATAATGTATACTGTACATGTGTTAAAAAAAGCGCATACACAAGCAGACACATGCATATGCTCGCACACAGGCCGTGGGCTTTAGATCCTCCAGCCAAGATCATTTGGGGTGAGCCCCACAAGTGTTTGGGGTGGGGATGGGTGGGGATGGGTGGGTGGTGGGGTTTGAAGTCAAAGGTAACCGATCCTGGCAGGCACATGGACAGTAAAATTCCACTCATCACAGCCTCTGACAAATCATCTCTTCCATAACTTCCCTCACACGTCCATAACCCTCTCTGTCAGATCAAAGACTTCTGTGAATCATCACGCATCCATACATTTGGCCTCTCCTCCCTGTTTTCTTCTGTATCCCTCTTTTTTTATTTTTCCCTCTGGAAACTGTTTTTTGTCTCTCAGCACCTCTCACTCTCACTTCTTGTCTCACGACCGGTCCTTTCTGTTTATGAGGCCGATGTGAAGGCGGAGGGCCGTGCATGAGACGAGGGTGTGTTTTTGCCTGATGTGACGGCAGAAAGGATCTGGGCTTATTAAGGCCGTGCCCTCGACCCATGTGGAGCTGGTTTCAAAGGTGTCAGACAAGACAGAGGTGCGTCATCTTGCTCTGCTGAATTACGGCCTGAGCTCATCTTTGATCTGGGAGGCAGGTCACACACCCACCCACCCCA
>NW_019525242.1:2507414-2593050 GCF_002814215.2 Seriola lalandi dorsalis | reverse complement strand
CCAGTCTCACTTCTTTTTGCTGCCTTTGCCTCTTCTTCTCCTCCATCACCTCTCTCAGGTTCACACAAGAGCCACAGGGACCAAACATTCCTCTAAACTGAGCATCAGGTGATACATGAATCATTTACCAACATCCCTGATGGATTAAAGAGTTCTTATAGATATTACTGAATGTATTTCCTCATCAACACATTTTCACAGGCCTTGCTGAGGTGCACATATATGATAATGAATTAATATCAAATCCGTGAAATTCTCAATAGCTCAAACATGAAATAGACTTTAGACCCAAAACAGAATTAAATGAAAAGAAAAAGAGTAATCCCAGTGTATATTAAATTATTAACTTAACCTTTTTTATAACATTTTTTTTATTTATCACATACAGTATTTTGCAGTGGAATATGATCAGACATGTGTTTCAGTGAGTTTGAGACTGGGGCAAGTTGTCACCCTCATCATTCACTGCTTGCCTTTTTAAATAGGAGCTCGCTTATCGTTGCCCACAGCAAATACAGTGGATGGAAAAGTGCTGGCCAGGGGCCCCCCTCTTCCTCTTCTTCTTCTTGTGAAGTGTGTATATGTGGAGCCTATAGACGCTGCGCAGGATCAGCAAGTCTCCCCTGGGTGTGCAGGCCTCCTGCAGCTGAGACAGGGAGCAGAAAGGTCAGAGGTCATAATCAGGCAAAGTGTGTGTCATTGTGTGTGTGTGTGTGTGTGTGTGTGTGTGTGTGTGTGTGTGTGTGTGCTCCTGTGAGTGCATGTTCCCTCTTTCATACAATGCACTTGCAGATATTCGATCCTTGCTTTCATATTTACATGTGTGAAACATTACCTTCTTTATAAAGAGGTTGTATGAAGTAGACCAGCAAAATGTAGCCACACTCTGACCTGTGCTGAGGTATGCCAAGGTCTGAGTTAAGAGCTGTGGCACTGAGTAAAAGTAGCATGACAGTCACCATTACCACTGCAGCCCGAAACACAAAGCAGACCGGGTTTCCTGTAGGCCAGCGGAGATTTCAAGGGAAAACCAGGATGTGTCCCAATACCAAGTGAGCACGCATGGGTTTAAAGTATGTTGTGCAACTTTCAGGAGGTACTTGGTTCCACCCCATTTACAGCGAACAGTCTCCCCGGATGTGTAAAACACACATAACATGGGCACATGCACTCAAGATACTGTAGTTTGATTATTTTCAGATACTCATGGTGAACTAAAGGGTACGCAACAGTGTGAATTAGCAAAATTACTTCCTAACAAGAGGCAATTATTCAGTACAATTTGAATAATGAGAGAGTCAAGTTAACAGTTGAAGCCTTGTTTCCTTGATAAGTTCAGGAACATCATCCAATATAGTGTTTTTTGAGGATAGAGTAGCCTGCAGTATACAGTATATAGTACAAAAAAGGTCAATATATATTCAATTGTTAATCTTCACTAAAAAATCCTGTCTTAAATGGATTATTTCAATATTTAAAAAAAAAAAAATAAAACACAATCTAGCAGATAATTCTCCCACTGTTTAGAAAGTTATGAAGTTTTCATTTTATTCAAGAGGAATCTTGGAAACAAGATAAATGATCTAAGCTCACCGCCAGATTTTTTTCTCCTGTTTCTTTCTTTTTAAATAAAAATAAAATGACTATTATGTACCATGATATGTTTGCAGTTAAAGAACACAGGCTATAGCCAAAAAAAAAAAAAAAAAAACCCACAACAATACAGAACCGCAGAATTCTCGAGAGGTCAGTCAGCTGATTTGGTCAAACTCTGCATTTTGGCAGTGGATAAATTCAGCTGTATAATATGAGCCACCTGTGCGCCGCTCTGTGTAGGGAAAACATGACATGACAGATGAAGAAGTGGACCGCTGACAAAACGCATGGAGAGCGCGTCCGCTGGAGGTATCCGCAGAAACCGGAGAGCTCCTCGGTTAGTTTAAGCCTCCTTCCTGTTTGACTTCCACATTATAGGGACTGTGAGAACGCACAGACTTGATTCGATTAGAGATCAAGCGGATAGATTTCCTCTGCAGCCCGATGAATCTGTGCGTAAATCGCTCTCTCTCTTTATATATATATATACTGCAGTGAAAACACAGTATTTACTGTACATGGCTGGTTTGTCTGGATATAAAAGGCCTTACAGAGAGAGAGAGTTGACTGTGACACACAGCCTTAACACTCCAGGACCAAATGGATTTTATACAGCAGTTAACTCGGTAGTTTTACTGACTCGCGAAGCTCGAACTGATGTTTTACTTTAATTCAAAGCCCACAGGCCTCTGAGACCAGATCCTGTTGACTGTTTGGATGAGAGACTCATGTTGTAAAAAATATAAGAAGCGTGAGTTCAACTTTTAAAATACATATTAACATTTATCAACAGTAATTCAAGATAAATACAAGCATTCCAATAAATGTTCAACATAAAATATCTATTAGGTCCATTTTATAATAATCCAATAATAATTATTTGATTCATTCTGATTCAATGAATGATCTGCGTAAAAAAGAAATTAATATTAAAAAATGTCTGTTTGACCAACCGTGCACAAAAGGAAAAAGAAAAGGAACAGGTCTCCGCTGCTTTTTGACTGTAAATAAGAGCCTTGTTTCAGTCATATCCCGGACACATGAAACCATGACTGCTCCCTCTTGCTTATTAGCGGACCAGGACGCACACTGGCTCCCCCTCCGCCCTCCAAACCCCTCCCCTTCCACCCTCAAAACTATTTAGCATCTGAAACTGGGATAAAGTTTCCAAAAAAATTTAAGGAAAAAACTTCCTGCGAAAGGAGAAGCGTGCCAACCTTCCAGACTGAAACTTTTAAAGCGAGAAAAGCGCAGAGAGTGAGGGGCATCCCGAAGTTATTCTCCTCATCTTTTACGGATATCTATACACTGCTGTAACCACGGCTTCAAAGGTGGACAACGTTTTTTCCTCTCTATCCCTGCATTTCTTCAAGAAAGAAATGGAAGAGGGCTCCAGTTCTCCGGTCTCCCCTGTGGATAGTCTGGTGACCAGCGAGGAGGAGCTGGACAGGCAGCAGAAACGCTTCGCGAGGAAGAGGAGACACAGTAAAAAGTCCAGCGAGGACAGCAGCGGCAGCAGCCCGGGGCCGGTGAAACGAGGGAAAAAACCGAGTCCGAGCAGCACCCAGTCGTACGAGGAGCTGCAGAACCAGCGGGTCCTGGCCAACGTCCGGGAGAGGCAACGGACTCAGTCTCTCAACGAGGCCTTTGCGTCTTTGCGCAAAATTATCCCCACGCTTCCCTCGGACAAACTGAGCAAGATACAGACTCTGAAGCTCGCCTCCAGATACATTGATTTTCTCTGTCAGGTGCTGCAGAGCGACGAGATGGACAGCAAGATGTCCAGCTGCAGCTACGTTGCGCACGAAAGACTCAGTTACGCGTTCTCCGTGTGGAGGATGGAGGGTGCTTGGTCTATGTCAGCATCTCACTAGCACCCAGAGACCTTCACTTACTATGCCAAAGCGGTGGGTACCACAAGACTGAAGCAAAGGAAATCCAATATTATTACAGCAGAAGTAGTAGAAAAGATTGGCTTTTATTCTTGGATTGAACGAATAATATCTTCACAAGACAATCACAGATATAAAGAACAAATAATAAACAACGAAGGAACAGTGCGATGCTGCAGACAGACATATGAGGCAGATTATGAATTGTATCCTGTGAATTTTACTCACAGTCATGCTCTTTCCTGTAGTAATTTATTGTAAAATGAGGGTAGTTGTGCGCTTGTGATGAGGCCACGTGTGCTGGATTTGGAGGGCGTCCTTTAAAGCCTGCTGCCATGTTTTTAATGCAGATAAAATATATTACAAACAGTCAAACGACAGAGCTGTGCATCACAATTTCAACCCATGTGCTCAGAAGCCTGAAGGCCTCAGCTGTTACTGCGCCTGTTATTAATGTGCCAGATTTCACAGTGAGGCCTCAGCATCTTGTCAGCGCCCGACTGACTGCATCTGCATCTGGATGCTGGTGCTGCTGCTGCTGCTGCTGGTGCTGCTGCTGCTGCTGCTGCTGCTGCTGCTGCTTTGGGCTCTTCTGGTGACAACTGATCCATCAGATCACTTGTTGACACCTTCAGGATCCCACAAGGATCCAGTTAAATCTGCATGACTGCAGCTCGGGATGTGGAAAAGGGAACATTGTATTTATTTGGAGAAAGGGATCAGGAGGAGGGAAGTAGGGGAATTAATACAAATAATAGTTTTGGAACATTTTCACATGCAAGGCCAGATGAAGAATATGCCTCGTCTGTTTCTTGTCTCTTCTATTTTTTGACCAGAAACCCAATAAAATTAGCCAGTTGTGAGTTTTGCAGTTAATCCTTATATTTTAAAAGCACCAAAACGCAGCTGTGGTGCCACCACGGGTAATTTCTATCCACAATAGAGGGCTTTCCTGTGTGCAGACCGCAGGAATGGGCAGCTCGGCTGGACATGAGAAGTTCAAGCCAGTGCAAGACAATAAAAACAGAGGCGCGTATTAACAGGCAGTTTGGATTTGATCACGTTATTTTGCAGATTTGCAGCCTGGCTTGCTCAAGTCCACAAGGATCCATGATCCGCTATAGAGAGGTGTCGTTATCACAAAAGAGCTGGCAGCTTGTGTTTTAACTTTTCACAGGCGTAGTCTTGGAAAAACTCAACTCCGCTTTGCAATTTAGCAACAGAGAGAGAAGAAAATGAGAGAAAAGTCAAGCAAGCATGACACTGACCAAATTATAACATCTGGTCTGTCATCGGGAAATATTTGTCCTCACAGTTTGGGCTTCTTCTGAAAGATCTGACGGATGCAAATCTCAACTCATTCCACCGAGGCCTCAGACATGACGGTTCCAGATCAATTTAAGAAAATAAAGGTCTGGGCTGTTTATTTGGGGCGGTAAAGCAGGTGATACTAAACAACACTTCACAGTTAAAATAACCAGAAGCGGGGGTTTGTTTGTTTCTCACGGGCCTGACCTGTAGTTTGCAGACCGCTCAGTCCTGACAGCTCATCAGCATCACTTTGTTGTCTCATATAAACCAGCCCTGCTGCTGTGGGGACAACCAGCAAGCTTCATTATTATAGTGATTTGTGTAAGCAAGATAAATTTGAAGGTGGATTTTTTTTTCCTGAGTAAAGAGAGTTTAATTTACCTCTGGGGGATAACACAGCTCTGGGGAAAAAAAGGGTCGCTTAGCCTTTGAGAATGTTCACGAGCTTATCTCTCTTTTTCCTCTGAAGGCAAGTGAGCTGCTCTCTAAGAATAAACAGCGTTCGTTTTGTTAAACTGGCAAAAGGCAAACTCGAAATCCACGTGGTGATATTATTCTTAAATATGTGAAAGGCCTTTCAAAATAAACCTTACAAATCGGGACGTCGGTGAACTTCGTGATATATTTCAATAATAACTTTTTAACGCTGCTCAGAGGAAATAGATGTTATTGTTGTGGGATTGGGCCAAATGAAAAGCGTGAATTTACTCAGGTGCTTCGAGCTAAAGGCCAGAGAGACTGCTGCAGCTGTAGTATCCCACTCAGATACAAAAGGTTCCTGCTTTTCTGCTGCCATATGGTTTTACTCAGCTCGGTGGATAATAATTGATTCATTAATGACTTCCCACACGCTCAGCTAGCCAGTGAATGTTTAAAACACACACACACACACACACACACACACACACACACACACACATCAAATGTGCCCTCGCCTCACAAACAAGACACACTCTAGAGCATTGCTGTGCACGTGTCCATATGATTAATAATATCTCTGTGTTTTTGTCTCCGTCACAGACTGTTTACTTCTACAAAGTATGAAGACCAAAAGGTATTATTGAAGAACCCATCGACCTCAGAGGCATGGCGGAGAGACGTAATGTGACCCACAACTGTGCGTGTGCGGACGCGGACCCACGGCGCTGTGCTGTGTGTGTGACTGTGTGTTGCTGTTGTAGTGGCAGACTGAGAGCTCTGCCATGTGTGGAGGAGGCCAGAGGTGTCAGAGCCCGGCCTGCATTCCAGCAAAGCCATCCTTAAATCGTTTTTTTTTTTTTTAAGAAGGAGATATAGGCCTATTTTGTTTTTCAAAGACTTTAAACCAAAGTATAAATATATATAAATGCATATTGTACATACCTGTGTAAGTGCGCCTATAGCTTGTAAAGGGACCAATGCAATTTAGAGTCATTCCTGCATGGATTTATTTTCTTTAGCAAGTCTCCAAAAACTCCGTCCAATGTACATTTATTTTGTTTTTGCTTATTTATTAAAACACATATTTTTGAACAAAATACGCTTGATTTTTTGATTTTTTTTTTTTTTCAAATTTTAGCTGTAGATTTTAAGCTATAACATAAAACCATGTAGTTCAGCTGAATAAATTCCAGTCGAAGTTATTAAAGTTTCTGCTGAACTTCCATCCAACAAGATTTAAACTAGAGCAACCTAAAACAATACGCCTGCTTATGTGAGGTTCCCCTGATGGCTGCTAGATTAAGAAAGAAAAAAAAATACTAACACCATTTTTATTTCCCTGCTGGGTGTGAGAAACTGCCCCCTTTCTCCCCTCTCCACTTGTTATGGAAAGAAAAGGCCGACTTAGAAGAAAAAAAAAAACGACCATAAAAAATACAGCTTCATTAACAGTGTAGGAAATTCGAGCCAGTTTCAAACTCAGGCTTATAAAATGCTTGTCCGCTTAAATAACGAGTAATCATTTCAAATGGCGATGCCTCTGGGCTCTTTAACGAGCAGGGAGCCCCAACAACCGCAGATAAGGACAATAACTCTCAGCCTGCAGCTTCAAAAAAAAAAAAAAAAAAAAACGGACCCCAACTAGACGACTGTAGAAATTCCTTTGAATCTCTCTCCCGCTCACTCTTAAAACATTAAAACTGTTTACATCTCGGTTTCCCAGACGTGGTTAGATGCAATCTAAACACTGAAAGCAGCTCATTGTTAAGCAGGGGTACTAATGTAAATGGTGGCCTGACTCTCTGTGGCTGCTTCAGCTGAACTCAAACCTTCACTTTCAAGTGGAACTTTTGAATAGCTCAATAATTACCAACAAAACAAACACCCCCCTGTCGATTTAACTGCAGCAAATCCACAATAATATAATGTCATTTCAGATGGATACAGTCCGGCATGTTATGTTTTTCTCAGTTTGAAAACTGCATTACAAAATATAAAGTACTCAGGAGATAACAGATGACAACTCACTACAGATTTCCACTCCAGTGTAGAAACAGCAGAATGTTAGTCAGCCTGTGTGATTGTCTCTGTGTGTGTGTGTGTGTGGTGTGAAGGGGAAACACCTGCAAGCCACAGTGGCTTAATCCTCCTGCTGCTTTGTGAAGATGCCGATGCACCAAACTCACATCATCCACTGATTTATTAGAGTTTACACAGACACTTCATCTGACACAAATGCGTCTGAGTGCAGTTTCTCAGAGGGAGCATGCGGACTGAGTGACTCAGGAGGCCTGCTCCATGTTAAAATGCTCTGTTTTATTTTCCTCAGAGAGAGTCATTTGTGTTGGTGGGTGTTTTCAGTGATGATCACCGGGAGCAAGAAATCACCGGTTTTACTGTTTAACCTTCAGGAGAACCACCTACGTTCATGATTTTTAAATGGAGTGATTTATCTGACAGAGTGTGTGGCACTGGGATCCCTGTGACTAATTCTAATTTTGCTGGTTCAGGAATGACACTGCTTTCCCTGTGTGAAGACTGCGCATCAAGCTTCAGTAACTTTACACAGGCTGGATAAATACAGCTGACCTGCAGGGCAGTGAAAACAGGGTCATGTCAATACACACGCGAATAAAAATCACATTTTCTGGATAATCTCAAACAAATATTCCTACTGCCATTTTTATAACAAACATTTCAAGCAGAATCAGATGAAATCCTTTCCGGTAAAATTAGAAAAACTTTTCAAATATGGACAGATGCCACAAAGCGCTGTCGCGCTTCGCATGGTGGTCTCGGATCCTGTTGGACAGCCCTTCCTACCTAGGCCGGCCTATCCATAGGAGCCTGTTTGATACCTGCTCATTATCCCGGGCCCTCACAGCTGAGCAGCACAGAATCACCCGGGGCCACTGCTCCAGCGGTGCAAGAGATCCAGATGTTTCCCGTAAAATCAGACGGAAAAAGCTACAAAACTTTAATTTGCAGTAAAAGGGGAATAAAGTAAAGGTTTACACTCTGTGTGCCTGAAACGGTATTCTGCGCTCGTCTGGTTCAATAAAAAAAAAAAAAAATCCCAAGGTTAGCCTTATACCACTTTTTGAGGCTGATGTCGGCGTGACTGAACTTACCCTATGTGTGTGTGTGTGTGTGTGTGTGTGTGTGTGTGTGTGTGTGTGTTGGCAAAGCTGGAAGTCAGCTGTGTCGGCTGCCACCATGGCGATACACAAGCGTTAGTCAGACTTCAAATAAGCCTGGAGTATTGATCCTCTGTTTTTCTCTCACTGTGTCCTGTGGAGGATTGAAGGATGAAGTAGGTCAATAATAAGATTTATTGTTATTATTATTATTAAATTAGATTAGAGTTTGGTTTTATTCTGTGTTTCAAGCACAAGTTACAGGAAAGAACATGCTTTATGCTCATAGAGGAGAAATTAAATATAAAGTTTAAGGCGAATCCAGTCAAAATAAGTACAAAACATATATTTTTAAAAGAAGGTATAACTTGCAGTCTTTGTCGGGGCTTTTTGTTCAATTGTTTTAGGTGACTAAAACACTGCAGCTGCAGTCATTCCCTCAGTATTTCCTCCCTAAATCATCATATCTTGGTGCTGAGTCGACTTGAGCCACAAAGATGAAGTGAAATTCTTGTGCTTGCCGAGGTGCTGCACTACTTTATTTGCCTTTTGCAGTGAAGATAGATGAATTTCGTTTTGTCCTCGGTGCGTGCAGATATTTGACATCTAAACACAGAGAGTGACGAATCTCGATGAACCAACAAAACCTGACACAGAGTGCAGCGAGAGCGCGATGCCTCTCAGAGGAACCTGGCAGAGCCTCGGCTGTCAAGGCTGCCTGGATGAAAAGGAATTAGCAGAGGTTCTGGCCTTTTTCTTCAGCTCGTATCCGCCTTTCCTTCATTCCATCATTTAATCAGAGTCCCTAAGACTTTGATCCTGCACAGAAGGGCCCCGCCACATTTTCATCAGGACTCAGGCTGGTGATTTCTTTTTTTTTTTTTTTTTTCCTTCTTTATTCCTCTGGAGAGGGTGGGCGGACAAAATTATATACATTCACACTAGCTGTAGTCTTTTGCTGATGGAGGAAAGAGCAATGTGTAACTGATTTGGAGATTTAAATAAATAACTTCCAGTCACAAACTGTCTTCACTCAGTCCGTCTAGATTCCCCTCAGGATACGGGTTCACAGCCTCAAAAACGTCTGGATGTAAAACCAAAGAGAGGCTTTACATGTTATGAAAACAACATGACGTTGACTCTGCTGAACTCTGAGAGTCCCTCGAACTGGGCATCAGGAGAACTTATCATCCCGGCACCTGTTAAAGTATCTATCAGTGAACTGCTTGACCCTGCTCTGCTGATGGCGCTGGAGTCACTGACCCTGTGAAGAGAGAAATTCCAAATTCATGGGGGCAAGATATGATAGCACCACGCTGATGCGTCAACATCTGCATCCAGAGCCTGATCTCTCCTCCATCCTTTGAAGCTCACTGGGTTTTTTTTATTTTTTTTATTAGATGAGTGAAAGCCTCTGTAGATGGCATCCTCTCACCTCCAAACTCTCACTCTTTACCACGTGGCTCCTCTGGGGCTTCTTGAGGACTCTGGAAGCTGGGGGAGTGTAACTGGACGGGAAGATTTAGTTATAAAAGCAGTCCTGCTGGGACTATGGGGAGTGAGATACTCACTTTTTCCCTCTTAAATGATGCAGATAACATGTCTGTGCTGCACGTCTGTGAAAACACCTTCCCTTTCTGATTTGTGACTTTAAATCTGACGCTGTCGGGGATCACCGTCACTGTAGAATAAAACAAAAAACATGGAGGTCTATGCCTTAAAACTCCTGGCATGCAGAGAGAGCAAGGCTGTGGAAAAAATTCATGTTTGTGCAGATGCTTTGGTTCAAATCCTCTGTGGTGTATGATGGGTAATTTAGGTGTCCACCATGACAGAAAGTCCCAAACAAAAGCTTACAAAGAAATACAATCTGTAAATAAAGTACCATTAGACCTGGGATGTGAGCACTGCCTGTAGCTGGGCAGCTTTTGGTAGAATATGTATGGGAATGTGTCTGTGCTGCATGACTCTCTACTTGTGTCTGTGTGTGTAACTCGTCTCTTGGCACGGAGCCTCTGAGCACATCTTCTCTTCTGGCGTTGTGCACAGTCCATCTGGTCTCATCTTACACACACACATACACAAACGCGCAGACCAACTTTATATAAACTGCTCCGTTCCATTTCTGAATAAATCATCCTTCACCAGCCTCTCTGTGTTTCTCCACTGGCATATCTGGTGCTATTACAAGACGGCAGCGAGGTTCACACTAATCATCGCATTTCAGCGGCCACAAAGTAAGAAAGAATCTAACTTTAGTGTCGGTGATGTTAGCCCAACAATGATTACAGCTCTTCTAACCAGGTCAGATGAGGGACAGCTACAACATGTCATCTCAACAGGGAAACATTTTCGAGGCATTCGCTGTTTACTGCATCCACAAACAAACAATATCCATTAACAGTAATCTCGGCTCATTAATCTTTCAGATGCATGTTGAATTTATCTGTGCCAGACATTCAGGAAGTCAGGTCAGACGTTTCAGAATCACTGCTTTGGTCTTATCTTGGCTCTGCAGCGCTGGTAAAGCACAGTTTCATGATAAAAAAAAAAAAAAAATAGGGCAGGCTTTATAATTAGCCTTCAGCATAGTAGTGAGAAAACCATGAAGCAGCAGTTTAATGTGGCACCTACACCTCCTGAGACATGTCCTTCTCCATTCGCAGTAACAGTCCCAGCATCCTCCTCACCTTCAGCTGTGAATCTCGATTCATCTGCAGGTTTAGGGAGGAAGTTTTCCGTTACTTCTTTTCACTGTTTGAAAGAAAAAGATTGCAAATTGCAAATAAAAAAAAGGAAAAAAGAAAAACACGCTCAAAGATTGTTCCTCATGGTATAACAAGGTACCACTGAGGCTCGCACAGAGGCCTTGTATTATTCAAACAAAATCTACAGTACATAGAGTAGTTCAAGCTGTTTGATGAAACCCCCTGGTGGTAAGGGCTCAAAACGAGCAAAATCCAAACAACAAACAACTACAGGGCAGTCACGCCAAACTCAACCATGCAACCTCATATTTCATCCAAAAACACTCAAACCCTGAGGGAGCACATGGTGGAAAGTAGCAAACAAAAAGTTTATGCTTTCAAAAACAAGAAAAAAGAAAAGAAAAGCAGCTGCTGATCAAAGTTTGATCTCTTTTAGCAGAACATTTCCAGCTCAAGGCCTGCTTACTAGCTTTTTTCCCCCAGGCATTTCGACTGTATGACATGGTCTTCATCAGAGCAAATTCATCTCTATGAAAACTGAGCAAACTATGTGCAGATGTGATGCACATAGTGGGATGTGGAAAGCTCCAGTAAAATTAGTAAGTGGACCTTTAACAGTAAAATACAAATGCATATAGAAATCCAAGAACAAGCAGATGTATGAATTTTTGAAATGTCTATAAACAGAAGACATTATGTTCACTTTGGGTCATGTTGGTGATGTGTTCATTTATCTTTTGTGTTTTACCATAAACGACATATTGTAACATAATGGGGTATTTAGTGGCAGTTATGTAAGTGGCGTGAATGAATAAATCGAGGCTTGGTGTTTTGGTTCATCGTGTATCTTTAAAACAAAGCCGTCATGGGGAGCTGAACTTTGTCCTGCTGCTTGTACTCTTCACACCCGAGCTGACAGGCTCAGTGTTGTGTTTGCAACAGCTCCCCGTAACCTCGTGTGTCCTTGTCCTTTTGATCTCAGTACATGCTCAACACCAGACTTAACACATACAGTAGTAAGACAAGCAAACGCTGCACAGCTTTTCAAATACACTATGGATCAGAAGTCCCAACCGGACTGGCGGAACATCCAATGGAAAGAACAGCAAACGTCCGCAGACTGTCTCGCGTACGTTTCCAGTGATTCAAACTCCTCGCTTGGAATAAAATTAATTGAGGGAAACTGAGGATTGAAAACTGAATTTGTCAGCAACAAACTGACTTGCCAAAGTGTTTCCTAGTTCACTCTTCAATACTGATGCCCAACGCACGTTTGTTGTGTGTGTTGTTGAGTCAAAACTGATGCTAATGACTCTAATCTGTAATTAGTTTTACATGTCATCCCAGCAGCTGGCCAAAGCCTCATCGCCCATTTCGAGTCAGTCCAACCTATAATTAAAAAAGTGCGGTGATGAGCACAGCTGGGAGGATGAGACCTTTTTTTTTTTTTTTTCTTTACGCGTATGGGTGAGTAATGACAGAGCGAACTGACAACAACTGACACAGCATGAAGACGAGCTGCCGCAGACCAGAAAGTCACTGTGGAGAAACATAGAGGAAATCCCTTGGTGACATTACAGCCCCTTTGTTGTGGAGAGGAGGCGGCCATGTTGATGGCCTTCGGGAAGGGTGAGAGTTCAACTCAGAGGGCTCCACCTTTTCGCCGACCTGACCTTACTGAGGGGTCACAGGGGTCGTGTGTTGCTACATAGCAGAGATGACGAACGTGTCGACGCCTACGGTGAGCTAAAGGTGAGACGGGCAGTCTGCGTGTCAGGAGCGAGGTCGTTAAAGCATTTCCACCCACTGAAGAACCATAAAGAGAAACACATTCCCATCTTTAAAATCATCCTTTTTTCTTCTGGGAACCTTCAGAGCTCAGCATCTGCATGATGGTAAATATTGTCCCTCATCTCTCTGTTTAACCTTATTCCCTCAAGGACCCAGAGATTTGCCTTTGACTCAGCATGGTGTCATGATTTACGGAGACTGCGACAAGCCGACGAAGCTGTATTATTTACACTGTTACTCACTAAATTCAGAGTTTGACAGGAAAGCAGAGGAATGTGTGTTTATTTGAGGGGAGGTAAGGCGGGATTGGTTTTGTTTGCCTTTGGACTGTTGTCTTAGTGTTAGTTCCACCACCAACAGGGATTCACTACTGTTTATTTGGACACTGCCTCAGACCTTTGCCCTGTCCAAATGGGTGGCTAATCCCCGGTCACAGCTACTGTGGGGCCCTCGCTGCTGTTCCTCTAATGCTGCCTCCCTCTGGGCTTAAAGGGGAACTCCACCAATTTTCACACATCACAGTCTGTTTACAGACGTGGAGCACTACTGCATAATATGTTCAAAGGAGTTGCATGACGCTTTTTCTGGCTCCAGAGGGAGTGGTGCAAAGTCTGATAAACTGCCTCAAGTGATGTCATTTGAGTCAGAACCCCCCCCCAAAAAAAAAAAAAAAAACTGGGGATGGGGTGGGGGTGGGGGGTGTGTGGAGTAAGAGAGACCTAAGCTCCCACTGCCGGCTGGTCATCTCTGCTTGAGGCTAGCAGCTTGACGTTACATTAGCCTCACATACCACTAGGTGCACTATGGATAATGTAGACACCAGGTTTTGACCTAAAGCAAGAAAGAAGAATACATGGAAGAAAAAAGGCAATGGGTGTGTCCCAATTCAGGGGCCACTTCCTGTGAAGGCTGCATTTGAAGACAGGTCGCGTCACAGCGCCTGTACCTTTTTAAAGGCTCCTTCAAATGCGGCCGACAAAATAAATTAAAAAATAATATGGCCGGCAGACGGCCCTTGGATTACACTTTTAAATGTAAGTATTGGGTATCAGCTCAGTTGAACAGCTAATTGTACAACTGTTAAAACCAAGTGCATTAAAACCTTAAGTTTTTTGGAAAAAAAGGTTACGTGTTGTCAAGGACGCAAAGTAAAAAGTCCTCCATAGGCCAGACTTTCTCATTGCAGTTCCGCCTTCGTGGTCTACGATGGCTACGAAGGGCCTCACCTTCATAGAGCGCTTCCTCCAAAGGATGCAGCCCCTGAATTGGGACACAGCTAATATCTCTATTTCTGCTCCATTAAGTTTGATCCTTAAAAAAATAAAAATGCCCATCATAAGTCCAACAATGTTACCATAGGAGTGCAATGCTATATAATTGCAGTACTCTGTTTGCCTGCAAGTGAATGAGCCTTTTCTTTGCAATGAAAACCATTAAGCAACAGTATCAATATAAAAACCAGACAGTGCAGTTTGTCCAAAACAATACTTTATATTGTAGATGTCAAAGACAACATGTTAGAGCAAAGGTTCCCGAGAAAAATGTACTATTTCTGTAACAATGGTGGAACAAGTCAAAAACATAACTGATAAAAAAAACAGAATATGCATTTTATACATATGTAAACCTAGAACTGTTTGTTTTTGAACCACAGTGGTCATAGTGATAACTGGCTTATTTACTGGAATGGACAACTGTAACAATGACCAGGCAACTGGATGGAGCCCTTTAACAAGTCCAGATGTGACTAAGAACAAACAAGTCTTCCCAAAAGTCCACAAAAGTCACATCCAGCCTGGTGTAAAAAAAGAAAAGCCCATTCTGTAGTCGCAGTTTACAAAGCGTCCCCCTAAAACAATTTGTTTTTCTACATAAATACAATAAAATCTATTGTCTGTGTTACAAGTGCTAGATACCTTTTTTTTTTTTCTTTTTTGTGTAAAATATTCATCTGAAGTCTCTCAGGTTTGAAGATTCCATATGCTACAAGTAAAAGCACAACATGGAAAGCACCTGAACTCCTCCCCACCAGAGACAAAAGCAGTAAAAGAGATAAGACAGTTTGGATACAGTGAAAGTACTAACGTCCTTCAGTGCTCGATCCCTTGTGCTGATATGTGGCATGAGACAGAGAGACAGACAGGTAGGCAGTGCATGCAGACATATGGATCATGCAGAGAGAGAGAGAGAGAGGAGAGAGGAATGGAGTGGAGTCGGACCAGGCCACCTAAATAAACAGACAGTTCTGGGACCTGGCTGGACTGAACTACGAGGGTTAAAACAAAGAGATTTGCCCCCCTCCTAATGAATGGAAATTATAACAAAATGGAATGTGGCTGCTTTTTTGTTACTGGACATTGTGTTAAGACTAACAGTGAAGACAGACGGCCAGAGTAGCCAGAGTGTGCTAGTTTTGGCTCCATTTGAGAAACCAAAGCATTCAACAGTAGAAAACCCATGACTGGCACTGCTGTGCAAAGGTTCTGGGAATGTTCTGGTCTGGGTTACCGAAAAGCATCTGATCAGCTGTATTTACATGCACAGAGATGTCAGCACGTCCCAGTTAAAGTGATATTAAAGACAGCCTGACTTTCTGCATTTTCACATCCCAACCGCAAATGTCCCTGTATGGATGAACTATTATGATAATGTGAAGAAACAAACCATCCAAAAATGACAAAAAATAAAAAGAGGAAGTGATGTATTTGACAATAAACTGAAGATGTGATTAAATGCTGAGACCTTAGTTACTTCTTGGGTAAAACCTACTTTATGTCATACACTTTCCAGCACGTCCACACATTTTCCTTTGTTCTTGTAAACTTACAAAGTGGAAGATGCTTAAAACGACCTTTGACCTCTCTGGCCATCTGCAGAAGCCGTGGCTAAGGATGCCACGGAGGTGATTTAGAGACATGTGACATCAAAGCTGCATCTGCAGGAAGAGACAGCATCACTCTGCCATCAGAGGTCAGATGCATTCAGTCAAAATTAGAAATTGTCTGATTTAGATTTGAAAATTTCAATCAACATATGACAATGTAACCATATCATTTTCTTAAGACAAAGATATTTTGTCCCTGTCACCAGAGAAGCCAGGAATGTGTTTTGGTGTTTTCGTGAGAAAGGAAAAACATGAGGGATCAAGCACCTGTGATCTTTTAGATACAGGACAGTCTTACTAAACACCAGGCCACCCACAAACCCAGAGTCATCACTTCACTGATGAATGGGTTTACACATGTGAGCTTGATTTAAAGGAATGTTCATTTCAAATAAAACTAAGGACATTGGGCCTGATAACAAATAAGTGATGATCATGTGGAATCATTTTAATGGCCCATAATAGTGATTTAATGTCGGGGAAGAGCATGGCCATGTTCCAATTCAAATCCACCCTTCCCATTGTCTTTGTTCTTTCAGATATAAGAGGATAAAATTGTAAAGCTGTGAGGAAGAGGAACAAATGTGAAGAAAAAGGATCACCACATTGGTGATTTCTGAGATATGTAGAATCCAGATATCGAATTTTAGTCACACGTCTCTTAAAATACTGAAACTTCAGAAGTGCCAGCCAAAGTTTACACACATAAATAGGTGTGGAACAGTATGACTACAGTATGTGAGGCTGAGCGGAGGGGCAATTGCACACCTAGTGTAACAGTGTTATGGTACCAATGGGATGAATAAAGCCAAAGACTAGTCATCAGTGTTAAAAGACAAAAAGACAACCAGTAAAATGCTACTCAACTCGTAACAAACTGTAACCAAGTACAGCAAATGGTGCCTTCAGTAACACCCTCAAAAGAGCCGACTGTATGTAGGACCCATGAAAAGTATAATTTTTCAATACCAACTTCAAAAACAAGATCATAGTATTTCATTATGTATAGATATATATAATATACTCATTTCTTTTTATATATAAATCTACTATGAACAGACAGTAAATACACAATTGTCCATCATTATACAAAGTAGAAACATTTGCATCCCGACCCTCCCACAAAAACCCCCCAAACCCAGAAAACATAGTCATGTAAAGTCCACTAAAAACTGAGTCTGAACCCTCACCTGTTGTGAAGTATGTCAGCTTTACAATGTAACAAACAAAAGAGGAGAGAAACAATAAGAAAAACAATTGGAGAACAGGAGTACAAAAAGAAGTCACTGGAGTCCATTGAGAGGGCAACGAGACCAGAAAAAAGACACAGATGAGAGGAGCAGGAATCAACAAAGTAGAGTAGTCATTGACGAATGTGTGTGTGTGTGTGTGTGTGTGTGGCAGGAATACTCAGGGGATCAATGTCCTATGTACAGTAAACAACAGTAAACACCACAGCACTCTGTTTCTGTTCACTGAAAAAATACATTAAACATGTGATTAGCTTTTCCTAGATGAAACAAAGACAGAAGGTAGTTTCCCAGAGGCCAAACACACGTTGGGAGGATGGTTACAGACAGGAAGTTAAGTTTAGCTCACTGGCCGCACAGTGAGCAGTGGCTGGTATAGTCACGATCACTCATGTAAAACATTTTTTTAGTGGAAAAAAAGTGTTTTACCTACCAAAACGGACGACCAGATTTTCACTACAACTAGTCTGGTGGCTGGTGTTCTGTATTATCTTAGTGGGGTTGGGCACTGAGAGCCAGTTAAGTTTAAGTTGAGTTCCACGGTGGTATAAAGAAGCCAAATTCAATAAGCACCAAGTATAATGAAACTCTAACCAATATTTTACCTCATGTCTTCTTAAATATTAAGATATTTATTATTGATTTCAGAGGATCCAGAATTGTAAGGCAGATCTGATACACTACTGGGTTTTAATCAGAAATTCTTCTGAAACCCAACCCTAAAGGAGGATTAATCTGGAAGGGAGTGTGAGCTGCAAGGATATTCATTAAGCGTAGTCTGATCCCTACAGTTGCATCACTTGTCAAGAAAAAAGAGGATTAAAAAAAAAAAAAAAAAAATATATAAAAATATGTGTATACACTTGAATATTTATAAAGAGCAGCTTGTGCTTCACTGTATATGAACACCTGCTTCATAGCACCTGACATTTGGGGAGCAGATGTGCTTAACAAGGGACATAAAAAGATGTTGAACCAGCTGTGAGAGCCTGTGCAGCCCTGGAACACCCCTCTGGAAAATCCCAGGTGGAATGATCCTCGTTACCACGGAGACACAGTTGTCTTAAAGAGAGGGCTGGTCCAACAAATTGGCCCAACAAATTGGCCCATATGTGATAAATTCCTCTCTATCGTTCATTCATCTACAAAAAGTGAGACTGATTTAAATGTAAAATTGTTACTGTTAAGTGTTATATGCTTGTGATTGTGAGAGGTTTGACTCTAGAGAGATGATAGTCCATCATGCTTTGGCTTCACTATTGTCTAACAACTACATACAGTATGAACAGCATTCTAGTTTCCACAAGTCTTGTTGCTCTAGTACAGTGCATGCTACTTAATCCTCCCTGGGGGAGAGCTGATGCCTACATGGTTAAACTGAGTAATACTAATCCCACCTTCAACTTCCTTTTAAACTGAACCAACTCCAACTTGTGGCTGGAAACTACCTTCCAAGCTGAGATTGAGGATGAGGGGGGTAAAGGAAAGATGGAGGTACAGGGAGAGACAGTAGGCTGGTTGCAGGGAGTTATAGGTAAACATGCCAAGGTTCTCCAGTCTATGTGCCAACAACATGCAGGCATTGGATGTCTTGCCAGGATAGAAATGTTTAAGGGGCTGGGGAGAAGAAAGTTCGTTCCCAAACCTGTTTTCTTTAAGGCAAAGCTCTTTCAGTAGAGTTCAACAGAAAATACACCAGGTTTTTAAAAAAAAAAGGCACGAGCGCACAGTCTTTTACTGTCGATCATTTTGGAATCAGAACACCTGCTGACAATTCTCATCTGAGAAAATAGCAAGAAATTCATCCACTTTGTTCCTTTCATCCAGATATATCTTAAAAGAGCAGGAAAGATCCATCCTTAGTGCAGAGTCACAATCACATTAGCTCTGGTGGTTTTTTTGATGAAAGCGAGAAGATGACGATAAAGCACAGAAAAAACAGAATAATGTGATAAGTAGACGACTGCACATTGTCTGTGCATGGTTCCGACTGGCATTCAAAAAGTTCATCTGTATAGTGTTTAAAAAGCACTGGCACTCGAGGTTGTCATTGTGGGATGATGGCTGAGTCAGTCCTCCTATATCCAAGGTCTTGAAGAGACAATACATCACATTGATGCTGATCAGTCCGTGCACTGCTGATCAGTGAATGCATCGCTCATCCTCAGTGATTGCCACTTGTGTCAGCTCTGCTTTGTTCTCTCCCGTGATAAGATGCCATCTTGATGGCAGGGGTGAGACATAGGAGTGGCATTTAAATGGAAAATTGACCGGATGAGGACGCTGTCAAAGATAAAGTCTGAGTGGTCAAAGGCTAGAGATGTTTCTTTACATAGGAGATTCCTCCTCCATTGGTTCCTCTTCAGCCCTGGGGAAAAGATGATACCATAAATAATGTAGCATTATTAGCTTAGCTTACATACAGTCACATTAGCACCAGAGGAAGGTAATAAGAGACTAAACAAAAGGGCCATCAAACCAAAACAATGAGACTAAACTCTGCAGAGTACACTGCTAATTATCTGTTTGTCCATTGCACTGAACAACACATTTTACATTACACACAAGTCAAATGATTGATTACATATAAAGCAACATTCAGTGGAACTTTAAATATACTGCTAAAGTATAAGATCCATCAGTCCTTGAGAAGATTCAGGCAACATGACGTACCTCTTTCCAATATGCTTGTTGGCAACAGACAACGAGGCCATAGCGGAGACGGTCTCGGCTTCCTCTGCGTCTCGCTGGAGGGCTTCGCTCAACGAGCAACCAAGCGTGGAGACGGAGCGTTGCAGTGAGCGCCAGTATTTACCTACAAGTAAATGTAGTGTGAGTAGAGATTTACCCCAAATTAAACTGTTATTTTTTTAATGACAATACATATAATAAAAGAGATGTAGATACATATGTATGTTGTGTTTGCATGTGACTCACTCTGAACTTCAATAACTTTCTCCATGGAGTGGACAGCATTGGCATTTGGCCTCTGCTGCAGTACCTCATCAGGGATGGGATCCAACTGCAACAAAAAGCAAAATAATATCAAAACACATTCTCTACTGACAGCAAAACTATGGCGCTTCACATTTCACAGTAATAGAGTTATATCCTTCCACTCGCCATGTCTTTGAGATTATTTAAGACCCTTGTGCTGTGATGTAACTTCATCATCTAAGTGCATTAAACATCTCAAATACAATATTTAATATTATGAATGTTACTGACGGTTGTTCAGAAACCTCGCCTGAACTAATGTGGTTCCCTCTGGGTTTAAAGGATCACTTTTGAGTATGGACTAGAGCCCAGTGTTGAATCCCTCCAAGAGGTGGGGAACAAGCTCGAGCTGCTGACACAATAGAAAATAGGCCTGCAGGTGCACACCTCCTCCCACTCACCGCGAGCTTTGCTACTCTTTGACACAAACTACAATGTGTGCTTTGTAAAGTGTCCCACTCTAAGGACACATACTGGTGTACACAGATGCACACAAATGGAAAACTGCCTGCTCACACAAACACATACGGTACATGCATGCATACTCACGCACAAACTCAAACACAGACACACACCTCAGGGAGCGCTGCTAAGCCTATGAAAGACTCCAAGCCACAACTCAGAGGAAACAGGGATATTCCCAAATGTGCCTTCCCAACCCGGAATGATTCAATTTCCCCTTTGGCCGACTGCACATACGACACTTTCTCATCCCATTTTGTCAAACAGGCCCATTCAGCCCCACATTCCAACACAGACGACATGCATCCCTCTTCTGCTCAATCATAACCCCGATGGAATAAAGGACCAACTGAGAAACATGTAAAGAGAGACATAAGAGTAAAAGAAAAAAAAAAAAGGTTTGGCCTGAGATTTTGGAGCAGAATGCAAGAGAGAAGAGGAAAAAGTCATCGTTGGTCTGTCTCGCTTGGCCAAGGCTGGAAGTTTTCTTTTAATTAAAACAAATAGTGTGTGGGAGGGGTTCGCGGGGGCTGAGGGAAGAGGCAGTCTAGGGAGAGGGATACTTTAATCCTGCTGTGGCACGACAGGCTACATCATGCACACAGGAACGAAACAGAGGAGCGTGCACACAGACACACACACACACACACACACACACACACACACATATATATATATATATACATACAGTTTGTGCGTGAATATTTACATTGGGTTATTTGGTATTTGGCAGATACTCTGATCCAGAGCAATTTACAATAACGTCCAACAGCAGAGTTGGCTTAATTGCCTCATTGGCTAGAAAGAGAGAACAGGCGACCTGCAGATTTTGTTCTGTGACTGCACATCAACCCCTCTATAGTTCAACAATTAATCCAATCCCTCAAAGCCAATCTTATGCTTTTCACAATGCAACAGTCACAACCAAGAGGAAAAGAAAAAAAAAGCCCTCAACTGAATCTGTTAACAAAAGATTCACATTCCTGCTATAACTTGAGTGAGATTTGCCACAAGACATGTCAGATAATTTCATATAACATGATATTCAAACACTGGAACTATAGCACATCATATAACAAAGAAATTGCTTTCATTTGAGATAGTATGACACATCACTTTTGCTATCACCCACTGAAAATATGCAACAAGTCTCTGGCAAAAATAAAAAAAAACAAAAAGCTTTCTTATTTTCTCACATGCACAGTGCTACAGCCACACCAGTGCAGCCTATATTAACGCTGAGCTATTTTTGCTATTGAGTTGCTAATCAAAGATCAGCACTCCCCACCTGGGAGCTGCCCAGCACTGCCAGCTATGGTGCCCAGTGGGAAAGTGGCCTCAGACTTTTGGACCCCACTCTAAGGCAGAACTTAACAGGTTCATCCCTTCAGGGTTATTTGAGGAAGGAGACAGCAGCGCTTATTCATCAATCCCATCTCAGAATTTCCTTGCCAGTCTGTGGACTCGAACCATCAATCTTTCAATCAAATCGTACTTTTCCGACCTTCAGGCTACAGCCATCAACTTCTCACCATGCCCTTAGCCAATTCCAGCCCAGCCCCATCCGGCCCATACCAACCCAGCTCCCTGTCAAAGCAGGGTCAGGGGTTCTCTGGGGTTTCCTGGGGTTCACCTCAGAGCAGGGTTGGGTGGGGGCAGCCTGTCAGCTTGATTGACAGCTGGGCCTCACGCTTATAAACTTTAATGGCTCTTGTCAGGGTACTCCAGGGGCCCCCACCTGACAGGTATGGCAAACACACATATGCACGCACACATACACAGACGTGCATGTGCACTATATACAAGCGCACATTTGTCTGCTACATCATCCAGCAGCATTTTCTGTTTATTGAGTTTGCGGTCCTGGTTGTGCCTGGGATTCTGCATCTTCATACCATCAGATGTGCTGCGGCTTTGAGAGAGTGGGAGAGAGACGTCCTTTGAGGACGGTTTGCTGTCACTGTGTTGACTGATTTCTGAGCAAGTCTATTTCTCTCTGTGTGACACAGCCGTCCAACACACAAGGTCCTGGCCAGCAAAGCGGAGACACCATGGAAAGCCATGAGCTGAGAATGAGGAATGTGCCCCGGTAAAAACATTCCTGAGGGAGGCTGAAACCAAAACAGTGGAAAGAGGAGGAATTCCACTTGTTCAGCAAAAGAAAAGTGCACAAGGCATCCATTGTTTACTGTTGTGTTCATGTGCATATGTTGGCGGTCCCTAAAACCGGTTGATTATGTTATGCTAACTGAACAAGGTAATGACGTGTATTGTGCAAATCAGGTGACCTTTTCAGGAAAGGGGTATAGGTTTTCCTTGTAGTCGGGGATGGTGGGGAACAGTCAGACCCACGGGGGGGGGACAGGTGAAGTCGAGCGTCTTACTGTAACTGGAGTGTAAACACGCTGAATAACCTCATTGACAGCTGGTAACAATTAGCATATTAGCCTGTTGTTTATCAAATAATTGCTAACAACCATGGTTCGAGCTGGGCCAACATCTGTTTGCGAGCAATCATCAATTAGTCCCGGGTTCAGAGTTGACTAGTGTAGTCGCCAATGCATCATTCATGAGCTATTTAACTAGGGAGACTTCACGATTACGCACTTCAGTGGTGGGGGTGAATAAGAGCCTGTAAAGTCCATTCAACAATTTTCATCCCTCTCTTTCCCAGCTAATCTGAGCTGTTTTCAAAGGAAACCTAATGCTCATTATGGCAAAGCTTGTCTTAACCTGCCAATAAAAGCACAGATATATTTCTCACACTAGCAAGCAATAAAATGCTGGAAGTACAAGCTACACAGGAGGTGAAGAGGATATAAGGAACACCTTTAGGATGTTTTGGCTGCAATGTGGAGGCTGCCAAAATCTGCCTTTTAAGACTGCCACATAATAAAAGCACTGCTCACATAATAAACAAAGTCAATTATTTGTGATTTCTTAACCATTTATATTGCTCTTCTTAACTCCTCTGTACTTGTGCACGTGGCATAATATAGCAGCTTATCTGTCAGTCTAACTCACTGGTATATACGGTACCATTCAACTCATCTTTTATGGTTATATGCTATAATTAGATCAGGGATTTATATTATGATGACGTCTTGTGTTCTGGACACATCCAGACAATACAAACTCTTAGGTAGTTTGAAGCTTCATAAACAAAAGCACAGCTGACCGGCTAACCCAGCTGTGGTCCCATGCCTGAACCTACTCTTTCGCTCCATTTACACTCCAGCCAACACACACATATGCCGAAACTGAAATATATCCTCCATTAAAAAGCAGCCACTCAGTGGACAAATTTATCTTACTGTTGGCCACTTGTTGCCTAGGTCTGCTTTGTTATTCAACCTGGTTGGTGAAGCTACAATGCCCATTTAGGCCTGAAATTAAATTAGGTCTTGCCTTATATTTTCATATTTACCATCTGAGGCTATTACCAGACTTTGTCAGTAAATGAAAGAAAAAAGAAAAGAAAAAAAACCCAAGGCCTTTTTTCTCTCCCTCTTGCTCAATCCCCCACTGACGTTTTCCAGCTAAATTCCACATCCATTACTGAGACCTTCGCTGGGATTATGATAAAAACACTTGCTTCCTGCCATTTTGATCTGATCAGGGACATTTTAGCCTCTTTTTTTTCTCCTTTCCTATCAGTTATCAAAGCTGCACACAACTGAATGATTTGCCTTTGTTCAAACAGCTGACATCACTTGCTGCCAAAGAGCCAACCGGTGCACGTCATGAGAACTCTAGGGCTATACTTAACTCAACAACATCTACATCTGTGTTGTTCATCACTTTATCAAAGCCATCTTCTGCCTAATGAGGTATCCTGTACAAGTCTTTCTATCAGGCTGCCGTCATGATACTTTGAAATTTTTTTTCAAGGTTCCCCAAAAACTAAAAGCTAAAACTTTGTAGTTGCGATTTGTGTACTGGGTAAGTTTCAATGTAGAAGTTGCATAGCTTTATTTATTTACTTATTTTACATTAAGTATGCTTAATATTCAGTATGAGGCATCATACATTCTAGTAATTCTAACCAACATAAAATATTAAACTATGCATATCAGGAAAATATGATCACTCTTTCTCAGACTTTGAAGACCTACATGGTGCAGCTGCTTTCTAACAATCGTTTCCTCCCTCTCAACTTCAAATGATTGCTCCGTTTCCTTTTATTATCTGAACCCTAGACCCAGGCTGACATTGCTGGGAGAGGTGTGAGGGTAACCATTTTCAGATGTGTACCAGTGACGGGGCCACGGTTGAGAGGGTGAGAGGGGTGTCCTGCAGGGCTGAGGCAATTGACGCTCCCTGCCTCCTGCCGATTTTCGAATTTTCAGCTCCCTGTGGCACCCATCCAGTGACCTCCTCCAAACTCCCCGCTGAGGCCGGTGCTCCGCAGGCTGCTGAAACCTAAGAAGCAAAGCCCCTGATCCGGTTCATTATTTTTGCAGCAGGGCGGAGTTGTGAGCAAGGAGAGCGTCCTTCAAACTGCAATTCCTGAATACAAACCTCTGTGACAGCAAAAAGCACTCGCCCTGCCGAGATGTCCTTGAATTCATGAAACCTTACCGACGGTAATGGCAGTTTTACGTAGCTTTGAGTCACTGGTGGGCACAGTGCAGGTAAACACAGTTAAGTTATTGGATTAAGCCTCTTATTGGTGCATTTCCCCTCTCATGCAAACCATGATCGAGCAGAGCTGTTGGTTTGGCACAAACCAATGTTTTCCTCTTAAGAACAAACATTCAAGGGTTAATAACTTTGCCCACGTGTCACTTCAAAGCGGGTCATCTGTCTGCGATGGTCAGTGTCTTCGTGACGCCACAAGACGGCGGGCTGGATGGTTACAGTGAGTTTTATTAATGTGATCCTATGTTATTGTTCTGTTTGTTTTGCTCTGGCTCCAAGATCCACATGGAATGAGGCCATGCGGGTTTTTTACGATTCCAAGAACCCATTTATAGCTCAAGCTGTCTGAAGGGCTGGAGCACGAGGCCTCGGGATGCACAGATACAAACTTCAATGTGGCACATACAGATTCAGAGCTCAACATTTAAGCTTTTAAATGATTATCATTCATAAGTCACAACTGAAACATAATTATTTTTGTCCACTGGATAAATGTGACTGAATACAACAATTATTTTATTTTATCTCGAGTGTGACGGCTTCCTTTTGTGTTCAAGTAACATATTTATGAGCACTGATGTTTGGCCATATTAAAACTTCTGCCACTGACTGCATGTTATGTTTTTCACTATGTCGGTACATTGTTACACCAGATTATAACTACATGCAGTCAAACAACTACTCTCACTATAGTATGCACTCTGAGGTTCTGTATTTACCAAATCCGAACTGCAGAACCATATGCATTAGTAAAACTGTTCAGACTGTCTCAGTGGGCAGAAGATAATGGCTTTAGCAGGTACAGTAGCCATTCCAATGACAACCAACACTCTGAGGGTGTGCTTGTGGCTAGGCCTGCAGCAACACTTGAGAGTGGTCACTTTCTCAAAATAAATGAACTTAATACAAAAGTAGCAGTCTGAATATTCACTCTGATGATGTGTTGCACTTACTTCCTTACTTGACACTCTTGGTGTTGTTGCACTTTACTTTTAGTTTGTATGGCTGATCTTTACATGACAGTTATTTCTCTAAAAAGCGAGTTTGAAAATCGGCTTCAAAAAGTCTGCACTGCTCAAACGTGTCCTTGAGGTTTGCCTCCACCATTCGCATTGAATTGAATTGAACAGAGATGGATTGAAGCACCTCACTGACACATGAAGACTTTGTAAACACTTTTCCTGAAAGACCAAAATGCATCTTGTGTGATCACAAGTAGACGGCTCTAAATACAGTTGTGAAAGCGAGATCCAGTCACTCACACACCGCAGCAGAACACATCTCCCAAACAGTTTCACACAATAGTTACACTGAAGAAAAATAACTCAACAAAGTGTCCAAAGCCAGGCCCCAAACAGACATCTCACTCCTCTCTGACGGTGTGCCTAAAAGCAAATATGTATTTTTATCCTGTTCATCAGTGGTCAGAACAAAAGGCTAAATCACATTACTAAAAGACACACTCCAATGCTGTACATGGACTACAAAGCTGGCTCGAGATGCAGCCCGGACATACATCATTTTGACATGCCAGGGAGACACAGGTGTACCTGAACTGCACAAGTTCTCCTACACAAACAAACAGTCACACCCTCTTCTCTTCCCCTAAAGCTCTATAATCTCCACTCTGTGCCCCAGTTCAGTAGTCCTTTGACAGTAAAGCCCTGATATATCTTGGATGCATAATGTGCAGGGAGAAAATGAGACTGAGCAAACCATCCAAAAAAGCACTCCAGCCTCTCCATTAGCTGGAAGAAAAGAGTGGGAGGCTGTGTCGAGCTGCTATTCTGTTGTGCGCCATGAATCACAGAGAGCCAATGTTTGCTCAGCTCCTCAGCCCAACCTACACACTCCCACAATTAACCTTCTGCCTGGAAGTCCTCCCTCTGACGTGCTTGAGTGTGTGTGTGCGTGGTGTTGACTTCCCAGACAGAGGCAGTGTAAGAGAACATGACGACAAGATGGTTTTGACTTAAATAAAAGCTTATTGTTTTAGGAATTCAGAAATATGTTTTGTAAAGATCAATGTAACAGCCCATAGCATTAGCCTCTACCGTTTTTGGGTGGATAAATTACTTCCCATAACCGTCATCAGGACAAAATATGTTTCAGCAGCTTTCATGCAAGTCACCCAATCAGGGGACACAAACGTCAAAGTAGCCTGAGATGTAAAATATTTAAGGAAAGGGTTTCGGAGTTTTCTGGCTTCAGAAGAATAGGAAATCAGAAAAATCTATCATTCAAATTTTGTGTTCACTTTTTTGCAGTATGTTGATGTATGAAGTCATGCGAAATTACTTGCATCTGGAAATCCACCCAGGAATAAAAATGTGAAATTTGTTGAGTGCAACTGCATTCTGCAACTTTGATGTTGACAACACAAATAAACAAGACGCTCTTCAACTGCCCGAGGTCCTGCCTGTGCAATACTTTAATGCAATTAAACTTAAAAACTACGCTAATGTGGCCATAAATAAAGCTCATCATTATGGATTAATTAGAACAGGCTGGAATCAATATGAACTCTCAGGATTTTCTAGTTATGAATTTATACACTTGGATCCAACCAGATTATTCTTTCTGTATGAGCTGCTGTAGGCAACACAGCTCCCATCATGAACCTCAGACCAACCTTAGATTTAGTCTACAACTCCCAATATAACTGTTGAACCCTGTTGCCTTGCTCAAGGATATTTTGACAGTAATTTATCCCCTCTCCTCTTGGCTCTCATCTTACCTCATTGCCAAGCAGAGCAGAGACGCAGGCTTCGGAGGCATCGCATATGGCTGTGAGGTCATGACCCCCCTCCAGGGCAAGCACCAACCGACCGCCTGCCAGACCCATCAGCTGCCTGGTCAGGTAGCCGAAGCCTGTACACACAGGAAATGGCAGAAAAGAAAAGGTAGAGATAGAGAGAAGGAGGGAGGGAGACAAGGCAAGAGAAAAAGAATGAGACTGGGAGCAATGCTCTTCAAGCTCTGACTTCCTTTTTGGATATTGATCAAAGAAAAAAGAGAGTTGCATGAATGAAGGAAGGGGTGACTGCATCAGAGATAGGAAGAGAGAGAGAGAGAGAGAGAGAGAGCGAGAGAGAGAGAGAGAGAGAGAGAGAGAGAGAGAGAGAGAGAGAGAGAGAGAGCACTGTGGATTTACTTGGGGCCAGAAAACAAGCCATAATATGAGCCAGGTTTAATTTTAATAAATACGGCTTTGAGTTTAGACTTGGTCGCAGCCTTTGATCTTTGTTTTTCAGGAGGAGTGGGGAGTTTGAATATATGCATTCAGCCATACTTTCTTCTCCACTGAATTCTCTCCATATCCCCGCTTCCTGCAATCCTCTCTAAACCACCTTTATCACCCCCTTCACAACCAAGACTCCTGCTCTTATTTGAGATCCGCAGGATGGTTTGAGAAAAGCTCTTTGCTGGCACGCCAAGGTCTCGAACTGAATACACAAGTCAGATGCACAAAATAAACGCAAGATGTGTGTGCGTCTGTCTGTGCCAGTCAGCCGGTCCTTTCTGCCATCAGAAATACAGAGAATGGAATATGCAATGGAATATGTGAGATGTAGGGGGTATGCATTAAAATGTGCATGCATTTTGCATTTTCAGGCATGAAACTGATGTAACAATTTCTACATGACATTGTATGGTTTAAAAAAAAAAAAACAGGACAGCTGTTGTCAGCACTTACATTTGGCTGTCAGTTTGTATCCTCCCAGGGGTGGAGCATGTCCATCTACCGCGTCAAAGCCTGAAGACACCAGAACAACGTCTGGGGCAAACTCATTGGCAATAGGCATAACCACCGTCCTAGAGTAACCAACAGGAAAAAAATTATGTCAACAAAATAGTGTATTTAAGATGGAGGCTGTATAAGAGAGGCGGGAAAATTTTCATATAGTCCCTTAGTTTGATACATTTGGTTTTCGGCTTGCTGCCTTCCACATGAAGTTCAGTAAGCAGAGGTAGTTTTAAGATTCAATGGAAAGCTTGGTTATGAGTGAGGTTAAATGTTGTCACACCGGCTGGCGGGCAGCGTACACTTCTAGCTTTGCTTCCCCTTTGAATCACATCTTTCTCAGGCAAGCCCATTGAATGGTCACACTACATTTCATAAACAGATATCCTTGCAATAACAACCGCCACATCTATTTAATATGCGGGCTGAATGACAGGATTACCCAGCTACAGTGAGACATGAGTTACTCCAAAATACATCAAATATAAATTCCTAAGATAAGAAACTGCTGCTCAGACCTCTCAAAAGTACAATCAAAACCACTAAGCTTGATGAAACAAGTTTTCAAGATTTCATATCAGTTTTGGAGACTCTCTGATCTGTGTGTATAAACAATTTTTTCCTACTACCACATTTCCAATACATGTAATTATATCAAAGCATGTGGAGCTCACAGCTGGGCGTACAGGGTGATAAAGAGCTACCAGAACTGAAGCACTGAGAGCGCTATGGGTAACAGCTGATGTGAAACTGCTGCTGACGGGCTTCTGATAAAGCTACACTTGCCTTAAAAATGATTTTACACCATTTTTCTTTTGTGCTAAATAGTATAATAACACCTTAACCCTAAAGGCGGGAGATGTATTAACTGAGAAGAAAGATCAACTTGCTAAAAGTATAGCGAACTCTGTAGCCTCTGATGTCTAAAAGGGGACATGTGGAGTTTAAGAGGACAACTGTAAAAATAGGTATATATGCCTTCAGTGTGCTCACTGTCCCTCTGATGACTGTAGGATATGCGGTACCCGGCTGGAGATGCTACGTGTCATTTTATGGCTGTTCTCTCCCTTTCATGGTTTTCTAAGCAAACATCCACCTAATGAGTTTGCATGTTCAGTATGTGTGTGTGAGAGAAAATTACCATGTGCACTTTTTTTGAAGTGGAAAGTTTGGAAATTTAGAGGCAGTAATAAACTAAAAGATCCTTAAGTAGAAAGGAGAAACGGAAGGACAAATAAAATTGCATGTGTGTATGCAGGATAATTCTAACACTGGATGATGATGGGTGTGGTGAATGAAGGATGTTTGTGCACAACCTCCATCCAACACACAGCTGGTAGGGAGGGAGTGCTCGTGCGCAATGTGTCATACACAGAAATCAAATCAACAGTGGGATACTGTGTAATGATTCACTGCAAGTTGTGGCTGGAAAATCCAGTCTGGTTTATATGGTGACCCTGTTTGAAAAAAACAAAACACTGTACAGTATGCATGTTTAATGCTGAGCCAGTTTTGCACAGAAAGGTTAAATTAGATCAAATAAAACTAGATGTTTGAATTTATCAGATTCATTTTATTTTTAAAGGAGATGCACAAAACCTTTTTAAATAAATAAATCAGATTACTTGTACACTGCTTAAAGAAAAAGATAATTAAACTATTACATAACTCTAAATTTGGCTTTATGTAAAGGTATCAATATATTGGCAATCAGCATTAAAGAACCGCTGACCTTCTCTACAGGACAAGAGTTGGCATTCTGCAAGCTTAGTCGACTTTGTGTAAAAGTAGCATTTTGGTTTAGAATGATTTAGGATCTCTCACTTAGTTCATAAATAGTCAGACTTCCCAGATGGCAAAACAAGTGGCTCTCTCTGATTTCACTGTGGGACCTCAGGTTCAAGATAGGAATTTTTTGGGGGTCTGGGATATTCGGGCAAGCTGTGTTTTGGTGAGGTCTGCGAGCGACAGAGTACCACAGGGTTCCGTCGTAGGTCCCCTCTACTTTGCAGACCTCAGGAACACGGTGTTGGTTTGCCGGCTGTGGGTGAGCAGCGTGCCCTGAACTCTGAGGCCACCGGTTTTTCCATCTCTTGTTCACCACCAAATTATAACCCTCAACTGTGCACACCACACCCCCCACCACAACACAACACTCATACGTACACACAGCTGTCTGAGGGAGAGGCGGGAGGTAGTATTAGGAGCTTTCTGGTAGTCCCAGACAGCAAGGATACGGGGAGTGCGTGCGTCACTGTGTGTTAGCGTGCATCTGGCAACGTTTCAGAAGAAAACGTCATGCAAAGAAGATGAAGGCACTTGAGCAAGGAAGATAGAGATACAGAGAGAAAGAAGATGAAAGAGGGCAGGGACGAAAGGGTCTGGAAAGAGAACATGGACTAAAACTGAGTGAGTACAGTCGTGAAGTACAGTGGATGAAAGAGTCAGAGTTATAGCTAGTGTAAATGTGTCATTGTTCCACCATTTCATGGGCTTTAAGGCAGACTTGCAGTCAAAAACACAAATCCGTTCATGTGAAGACGTCACAGATAACTAAACTATTAGATTAAATTTACAACCACTCTGTTTAGGGACGGTATTATTATATTTTTCAGATTTATTGCATTTGTTACACATTTTTCTCCCTCTGTCTCCACCTACTCACAAAGTTACATACACACAGAGCCCTGGCTCATTAACATTTGGGCCATAAAAGACCCCACAGTAAAGGGAGTTGGCCACAGGCGCTCATGTGGGCTGACACACGACGCAAGAGGGAAACCTTGACCGCCAAGGATACTTTAACCACTAAAGGCTCCCCCGCCCCGTACCCCTCCTCCAACCTTGAACATAAACAGAGACAGTGCTGGTCACGAAGATGAAAACTGCTGGTGTCATCAGTTCCAGCCCTCACCCCCTGGAATAATATCCTGACATTTAAAGAAATAAAAAAGCCACAGCAATCAATTAGCAAACTGGCATAAAGGGAAGCTAGTGGTTTTTGAGGAAGACTAATTGTGTGTGAATCAGAGGCTACGTATGTGGAGATGAAAAGGCCTTTTTGTTAATTAAGGGAGGGGAGAGTTTACGACTGAGCCATAAGCTATGGGACATCCTGAGCGAAGAGGTTGTGATCTAAACCGCTGCTGGTTCTCTCATAGGGAGATCTTACTGTGAGAGGAATTACTTGGATGAGCGTGTAGTGTAAACTTTTGTTTGTTTTTATTTGGTTTACCTAGCAACAGGTGTGCATGTGTCAGCCGAGCAATGGTGGGTCTGTGTTTATGTGCATGAGAGAGTATGTGAAAATGTTGTGTGGTTATTAAACTTTAGCACTTTGGTATTGCTGTTCATTAAGCTGGAGGACTTATGAGAGACATTTAAAAAGAAGCCTGGTCAAATTCAACGCAGCAGGGGTCTGAGCTCCACAAACATTAGATCCTACGCTTCCTATCTACCTGAGCCAAAATAACCCTGATGACATCATCTGGGTTATTTTCTCATACTTAAAAAAGCTCCTCCGCAGGACCTGACTTAACCCTTTACACAGGCTCAGTTGTATTCCCAATGATGAGTGAACTGATTTTGATGTGTACAAGTGGAGTTCTCTACAAGTTTTATCTTATCATGTCTGTGTAATAAATTGCATCTGTGTTTTTTTTCCAAATTATAAATTGATCGTGACGACAGACAATAATTAAAATGAGACTCGTTTACTGGAATGATTGCTGTTGCTTAGTTAAAACAAGTCAATTGTATGTGAGGAAATTGTGCGTCAATGCATTTTATACTGGAATTGAATAGTACAGTTGGAGGAGATACTGCTTTAGCCTAACTGAATAAGAACACTATTCTTACACAACAGATAACAACCAACACACACACAAAACACATCTCCCTTTGCCCATCAAACCCTCTTTAACATCTTTCTGTAGATGTCTAACTTCATGAGACTCAACTTCCAGAAAGACTTTTCTTCCTCTCCTCTGCTCCGACTAATTAATCGTCCTCTGATCCTGATGATCGTGTTCAGTTTTTCATTCAACAAGTGCATTAGGAATATGTTCACACAAGTTAATACGGCAGTAGGTTTTGGCATACTGCTAATTTTAATTTGAGCCAAGGAAAATAACTTCTCTAGGGACAACTCGTCTTTGTGTAATTACTGTAGTCCTTAATTTATCCATTTCTACATCCTGATTATGTATTCTGATCCAATGCACTCTAAGTTTTCAACATGGCGTTGGTGGTAAACCACTGGCTATAAAATAGACAAGAACAGGCCTTTGTGACTAGATATAATCTGCCAGTGTTTCTAAAGGTATTAATTGGCCAACCCAAGAGCCTTTACCACTGGAGAGATTCAGCCTCACCCATTCAGTAAAGTGCTGGGTGAGGCCCATTTTAGAAGAAAATACAGATACTGTCCTTTAGAGGGAGCAGTGCTCATCAAACCAGTCAACAAAAGGTTAAACTGCAGAGCTTCAAGGCTTTCCCCCTCCGTTCATAAAAAAGTAGAGGAGAGCGGGAGGAGAGGGAGAGAGAATAAGAGAGCGAAAAACTCACACACGCACACTTACACTTCAAAGCCCTGTCATCTGGCGCTGTGGAGAGCTGGTTTGAATTAAGTTTAATTCTCCTCCTCTCTCGTCTTTCCAAGTTCATGGCAAAAGACGGAGTGAAAAGAGGAGGTGAGAGAGAGAGAGAGGGAGTGGGAGAGAGAGAGAGAGAGAGAGGGAGAGACGGTGCTTCTGGTTTTCATTAGGGCCAATTTTCTTATCTTTTTTCTCTGTGCTTTCTGGAGGCTCAAACTTGATCCCCTGCAAATGCAACGTGGCACAGGCCAGCGGAGGAATGGTAAGGTGCTGGCTGCAAGGCACGCATCCCCTCCCAGAGACAGAGAGGGAGGAAGGAGAGGACCACAATACACAGATAAACACTGAGATTGAAAGAGAGAGAGAGAGAGAGAGAGAGGGGGGCTGTGTGTATCAGGTGTCCATCCACATGTGTCTATCTGCATGTGGTTCTACATGTGTAAACACACTGATGTAAAAGCTGCATCTGTGAGCATTTGTGCAGCTGTTTAACTGTGCGTTTTGTGCATAATCATGGACTCTCGTATATATTTGAGCCAGGACCTTCTGCATTTCTATGAAGCTGTATTTAGCGTGTGCATTTGTATATATACATGGCAGTCCGGTCTCTGTATCTGTTGTTACTTTGTGTGCACATGCAAACAAGCATGGTTTATGCGTGTATATGCAGCAGATCTATGAACTGCAAGACAGGTTTGTTACTGTCCTGTGGGGCCTATAAATTGTCCACTACTGCGACAGCCTCGGGGGATTAATGATGCCTCAGGTCTGAGGTGAAACACACCCACACTTTCCTTCATTTTATATCTTTGGACCTCGTCCGTAATGCAAAGAACGCTGATTTAATAACCTACAATTACATAAAAACAAAGGCACAGTGCAAGCCTCTTCACATGCATGTTGACTCAGATCCATGCATGCACTCCTGAACAAACATACACAAACCAAAACTGTGTATAAAGAGATCCAGATCCAGATTTTTTTAATGTTAACAGAGTGAGCTGGTTTAACTGAATGAAGTTAAATATTCCCTGATTGACTCAAATGCAAAAGGACCATCTCCAATAATTCCCTCAACAAGAGTTTAGTGGATACTCCACCAGTTTTACACAATTGTATTTGCTAGAGGTGTTTCCATACTGTACTAAGTTACTAGCTTTTACATACAGGAGGTGTTACTCATCAGTGATATTTAATTCATGTGAATAATACTCTTTTCTGTGTATCAATGTAGATGTTAAAAATCAATGTATCAATGTAGATGTTAAAAAAATACTATACCTACTATACTATAAAATACTATATTATGAGGCATACTGCACTGGCTTTTGGCTTCAGTGACGGATTATAAACGATGGCTATAGTATGATATATTATAGCGGGATATATATCAGTTGGTTGTCATCAGTGCACATGCAGACAGAAGGGTAAAAAGAGGAGGATGAGGAGGGGATAAAAGGATATAAAGTGAGGAGAGGGAGAATGAGAGCACACAAGGCTCTGGGACGCATTAACGGGCTAAGGTGTGTTTCCGGGGGTATTGCGTGCCAAAAGCTGCGAGGAGACAACGGCCTGTTGGCCAGTTTTTGGCTCAGGCCAGATGGACACACAGTCACAAAAATGAGTTCATCTTCAAAGAGTGCTGGAACCAATCCAGACCTGCTCCTTGCCAGCTGTATGAACCAGTGATGTGTAAGAGACGTGTACATGTCTGTGGTGAGTCCATGCCTGTATGCTTGTCGGCCTTTCAAGCTTAGTGTGTGCATGTATGAGGGTGTGTGTGTGTGTGTGTGTGTGTGTGTGTGTGTGTGTGTGGGAAGTTATAAATATCCCCAGACAGTGGACCTAATGGAAATCAGGTGTGGCATGAGGAGGAACTCCCTACCTACTCAACAGCTCCTGATAGACCATTTGACAAATCATGCACTGCAGAGTCAAAGGCTGGAGTATGACTAGAATTAGAGTACGGCTAATTTTTTCCTTCAAGACACTCATACAGGCAGGCACATATATAGAATCAGTTTAGCAATAAAGACCAATATCTACAGTATGACCATCCAGTGTCAAACTCTATAAAGCAGCAGGTGGTATTATAGTCTTACCTGAATGCAGCAAGATACTCTGCATCCCCCATGGGAGGTTCCAGTCCTCCGGTAAAGGCCATGTTCACATTGAAGCCGACACCTGCTCCACTGCCCACCTACAATGCATTAACACACACACAAACAAACACACACACACACACACCCACACACACATACACACACAGCTGGGTTTGTAAAGCATAAATTGAGACTGACGGGTGGGCAGACAGAAAGACAGACAAGTGGTCCTTCCCACCTCGTCAGGTGCTCCGCTGCCTGGGAAGAAGTTTCCATCATCGTAGCGATGCAGCGACAGATAAAGAACACTGGGATCGGAGTAGAAAGCCTGCTGGGTGCCATTTCCATGATGAACATCCTGGAAACATCAAAAAGCCACAGGTTATTGCAAAATTAGGGAAAACAAATGGAAATAGGAATGTTGTCAGCTCCATTAGTCTTGGCATTCACTGTATTGCTGAAACACTTAACTCAAAATGTATTAAAGAAGTTGCCTTGCAACAAAAGGGACATCAAATGACTTGGAAAATGAATGAGTTTCACAGAGACAGGGTCATCAACCCCTACACCTGCACTGAAATCAAGGACATGACACTGAGACTGTAATAATACATGACAGTCAAGTCTGCATCTCAGCTGCAGCCTGTAGTGATGTCAAAAAGGGATGGTCAGCAGGATTCAATAAAACACTCAACTTCAATAGTTATTCACTTTTGCCAACAACATGACATCAATTAAATGACCTCATTGTCTACGTCCCAAGAATGCTTTAAAACACCGAACCTAAAAATGTCCCTGTTGGCTGGAGGCAGAGTGGGCATGACAATGAGTTTGCTAGCTGCACTTAAAGTCTCCCTGTGACAGACAAGACAGGAAATGAAAAGGCCCTTCAAAGGCTTTTGGGAATGGCCATGACCAGGCAGGGACGCCATTGAAGAGCAGTGCTCCTACACGACCAAGGCTTTTGTCATACTTTCTTATTAACAAATGTATCTCTCTTTTTGAAAAAGGGGACAGTGTCTGACCTAAATAGCGGATCTTTCAAGCCCTTTCTCTCTCACACAGCGTGTGGAGCTGTGGATGGTGTGACGTTTTGAACTGTTGTGGACCCATTGGTCTGATGGGAACATATTTGTAAGTATATATGTGGTTTATTTTACAAGATATCCCGCAGAATGCTTTCTGAAATATAAAAATAAGATGTTCAACTGCCACTATAACAACAACCAAGGTCAAGTAATAACAGTAACAAGACCAGGCCAAAAGGTCCTTCAGTGCCTGAAATGTTCATTAACCTTAACGTTGCAAAAACACTGAACAGACAAGATAACAAATTGATGATGCGTTATCAGTGGAAGATCTCTTTCCTGTGCAGGGTCCTAAAGCAAAAGCCGTACAGGTCGTTCAAATCCAAATGCTTTATCTCAGCAGATTTTATGGGAGTCTTCCTACTAGCTTTGTGTAAAGTGTTATCTCACTTTTAGAGTGAGATAACAGGACAGCTCATAAAGTGGCCTGACAGGTACTAGAGAAAATGTTGATTGTGATCTTTGAAGGGTAAAATACACTCTTTGAGACTTGCAGTTACACAGTGAATAGTACTGAAACAAAACCTATGCAGAAGTGATTCCTCTGTTATTATGCAACTATACCTCAAACTGATATACACATATGTCTCAAGGGCAATTATACTAGTTTGATGGTAGGGCAGATGACCTACAGTAAATCAAACCACTTGGAATACTCTATGAGCTCAGAGGAAGACGTGGTTGGACGCACGTGCATAGGTGCACACAAGAGAATGCAAACAACAAATTGCGTTGCCTGTAGAACTCACCCAGTCCACAATGAGGATTTTACTGACATTGAGCCTCTGCTGCAGGAGCTTGGCTGCAATGGCAACTGAGTTGAAGTAACAGAAGCCCCTAGGAATGGACAGTGAGAGAGAGGATATTAACAAATGATGATATATTTACAAGCTTGATAAGCGATGTCCAAAAAACTGTGAGAGAATGTAGCAAAGTACATTTACTCACTTTAGAAAAATAAACTACTGAAAAACATCTTGGATTAGCTGGAAAAGGCATCATCACAAAGCTGAAAACAGACTGTTTTTTTCTGAAAAGATGGTTCTCACAGGACAAACATATGATGACCTTATAGAATATGATGCATTGTCGTAGATTAAACTACCCAACAGCGTATAAATAGTTCAAATTACAAACACATTAATGCAGCAGTAATATTGATTATGATGTCATCATATGACGTACCGAAGTACTGAAGTAAAGTTCTGAATGACTTTTACTTGTAGTGGAATATCACAGTGGTGTTAGTACTTATACTTAAGGAAAGGATCTAAATACTTCTTCAAATACTGAATTAAACACCAGTATGGCATTGAAGTATATCTTAAACTGAGAACAACACATTTATGTCTGTTTTACGAGACATGAGCGTAGAGGGAATGATACTAGGAGTTTCTGTTGCTATGATACAGGAAAGATCTGATCTTTTTTCCTTGGTCATATTTCGTATTTACTTACATAGGCGTGCTCTCCTCCGCATGGTGTCCAGGTGGTCGAACCACAGCAAAGCCGTTCTGTCAGGGAAAACAAAGATCACTCACACAGAGCACATACACACAGTTACATAAACCATCATGGTCCACTGAAGTTGCTTGTGTCTGACCTTACACCTGCTCGCTTTAATCTAATGATACGTTTTCTGTCTCTTTGACAGACTACAGGGTCAGACGAGGTCGAGAAATCTTCCTTGCTGTCACATATCGACTCCCCATGCACAGAAATACACACATGAAAAGAAGCACATTTTCCTAGTAATCTTATTTTTAATCATCATTGGGACAAAAAAAACCAAAAAACAAGATAAAAACAAAGAATTACACAAGTACATACAGTAATCCCCTCTACAATGTGTTTCAGTCAATACCAATCATAATACTCAACAATTATTTTCTAAAAGTGTCACTATGCCTTAGTTCAAAATTTAGAAACGTTTTTCACAGGCAGAGAGATTAAAAAGTGTGCACATACACACACACACACACACACACACACACACACACACACACACGGAAACAGATGCTTACATCAGGTCAGGTAAGGGGAGCTTTGTTAAGGCAGGGACCAGTGGGACTCCCAGCAACTGTTTTTGGGGCTCCCACTGCTATGTGGGGACATTAGATAGATGTTTGGGCTGATGTAGAGCGAGGCAAGCTGGACTAATGATGTTGAGTCAGCTGCTGTGGATTAGCAGCCAGCCGGGAGATTATTGTAAAGACAACTGCCTTAGCTGGTTTGTGGACACCCGGTTATAGCAGGTTGCATAATGCGGCATGTGCAAAGGTGAATGAGAGACGGCGGTAGGTACATTGTTTGTCTGTGCAGAGGAAAAATATCAATGGATTAAAATAGACACGCGGAGAAAAATAGCAACAGCAGATGGAGAGACAGAAATGTGTGACTGTGTGTGTGTGTGTGTGTGTGTGTGTGTGTGTGTGTGTGTGTGTGTGTGTGTGTGAGTGTGTGTGCACCCTGAGTAGATTTATGGCATTCTGTGGAGTTCAGAGAGTTGTTGGTGCAGGTGGAATTTGGTAACTTGGCTGCGGAGGATCCTCAGAGGACCGTCTGTATGTGTGTAGGCATATGTGAGTGAATATGTGTGCGTGCATGATCATATGTACACATGTGCACATATGTGTTAAGATCAGGTTAAGCTGAGGGCAAGTCAATACCTGTGACCTTTAACCCCAGTTGGAGCGAGTCCATATCATTCATGTTAAAGCAGAGTTTTTCCTCCCGGGGTGCGCAATACATTTGATTTTTCTTTCAAACCGTGATACTACCAATCAAACAATGTGCTGTATAGAAAGACCAGACCACTATTTCTTCATAGTAATTATGCCCACATGTAGCAGAGGTACTGATCGCTAGCCAAAAACCATGTGGGTAAGGTTTGGCGTGCTACTGTCTCTCCAAAGAACGTCATTAGTCTGTGGTATGTTGGTGCTAAGCTAACGCTCAGTGTGAAGAATGCTCTGCAGGTGGCTGTGGTGTAATACTAATAAAGCAGGCCTGTTAGTGGGGGCTGTTAGCGTTTGCAGTGCCCGTGCGCCGGGCCTCCCTGCTGGGTTCAAACAGCAAGCAGCCATTGCCACAGACACAGGAAGGCTGGCTGGTGGGCAAGGCATGACGGGGGTGGGGACGTCTGTCTGGGAGGTGCTAACGAGACTTTGGGATGGATGGTTCTGGAAGGAGGTTTCTTATTTTCTTGAGGTGTTTGGAGGATGAATAGTACGTGTTAGGTGTAACAAGGTTTGATTACTCAATTAGCAATACTTTCAAATAAACATTTATATAATCACTCATAATGATGCAAAGAGCTTCTCTCTCTAAAGGCATTTGGGTGTCTGAAATGAAACTCGGCCAGAAAATGGAGAAGGCAATCATGAGAAGCAGACTGAAACAAAAACCTTTTGGCTCCATCTCAAAGGTTATTAAACGCGCGCAGAGAATTATTCACATAAAAGGGCACACAGACACGACAAACACAAAATTTCCTTTAGTCATTCCAATCGCTTAAACAACAGCCATGACTCTCATTTGACTCCAAACTAACCTTCAGTTCCCCTGATGCCACTTTGAAGACCAGCTCCACCACTGAGCCAACAGCCAGACGAGCCGCACTGGACGAATGGACCTCATTCCAAATGGTGTCGCTGTCCACCTGCCAACACACACACACACACACACACACACACACACACACATACACACACATACACACACACACACACACACACACACAGTCATGTGTTATTTATATCACACAACAAAAAAATATGCAACTTTGTGCTGTTTTCCATTTATTTGGGAGGTAAGGGATATTTGATAGTGTGGTTTACAGTGCTTCAGTGTGACAGCAACTGTAAAACAGTGAGCGCATTTGAAATCATTTAGCTTGTAAAACAACAGAGAGAGAATATACGAGGCATAGACATACTTAGAAGTTTAATCATGCAGGCAAATAGTCAGATCTGTATGTACTAGATCAGACTTTCTGAAGATTTATTTAAGCTCAGAGGGACCAACTGGATACTGGAAATCTGTGTTTGAAGTTGTTCATCAATAAAATTTGATGGACATTAAAGTTGGACTGAAATATTCACTGTTGTCAGCTTACTACTGATTTCTAATTTACCTAAATATAAATATATCTCTCACAGGACATAGAAGTCTGGAAATATGGGAAACAAAGTCAAAGTAAAAGTAAGACTCTTCTCAGTTCAAAGATTTTAATGAAGTGAAGTGGAGCGAACTTTGAGAGAAGTTGGGCCGTGCTGCATTTATTCATGTATTTACTGAGTGAAAGTAAGATTTCAGGATTGATTGTATGTATGTGTGTGCGTGTGTTTGCGTGTGTTCAGACACAGGGCAACCATTCAGTGGTCAAGCCTGATTAATGCCGAGGCACGGACGGCCCTCAGCCCCAATCACAGCACACACACACACACACACACACACACACACACACACACACACACACACACACACAAGCCAAATGGACCACAATATTCTATGTGACTGATTGTACGCAGGGCTATGCTCAGGATAATATACACACCCTCCATCAGGCATAGCAGATACTGCAGGCAGATGGAGCGCACGATAAACAGAGAGAGAAGAAGCTGGCAGAGGAAAAGAGGAAAAGGAAACTCTGTGTGTCAATGTGTTTGAACTGTCCACACATGTGCGGAGCGGCTGATGCCAGAGCTCTGGCAAGGGCTTTCTGATGTAAACCCGGGGCTCTTCTACTTTGAATATGTTAACTTTAACCTGTCAGTCACCCATTCTGTCAGACAGCAGAGGTTTTCATCCACACTTGCTCAGTCAGTCAACTGGCCAAGTGGTAGATTAACCCCTCGCCACTCAGCTTTTCAACCAGCCGGCCCACTTTCCTCTCGACTCCAGTGGCTGGAGTGATCAAGGCTGGGGGAGGACTCCATAATAACATCCACAGGGAAGAAAAAAAAAAACGGCTCTTTTAAGTAGTGCCAAGAAAGACTTTGTCATGAAGTGAAACTGTGGAGCATTTACCATAGATTAAAACTAAAGAGGGAGGGAGGGAGGAGGTATAGAGAGCATTGTTGATGAGTGACTGTTGGAGCCGAATGTGAAGAGAGAAACGGGGCGTAAGTGGAAGACAGTATGTAGTAGCCGTGTCAGTGATTGAGCGAGCGAGCAAACGAAGAGCCAAGTGAGTGAGTGAATGGGAAACTGAATCATATATACAAGTCAGGTTAATGAGCACAAACAGATGCTGCACTGAAGCAGCATGTGGAGACTGAGCGGTTTATTATTTCCCATGTTGATGTTAGTTTTGCCTCAAGCCAGGAGTGGGACACAGGCTAGTCAGGAAAAAGTGAAAGGGAAGCAGTGTGTGTGTGTGTGTGTGTGTGTGTGTGTGTCAGCGGTAGAAAAGAGCGGGAACGTGCTGGTATGACAGAATGATGGTTCTCCGCAGGCTGACAGCCTAATTTCAGCCCCCTTCCTCTGTATGTGCATTTGTGTGACTTGTATGTGTGTGTGTGTACGTGTGTGCGTGTGTGTGTGTGTCTGTGTGTGTGTGTGTGTGTGTGTGTGTGTGACAGGAAGACAACAATTTAGTCCCATTTGCCATTATAAAGAGCAGAACAGAGCAGCGCAGAGCTCGGGCTCTTCTTGTTCCCACCACAGCAGCAACAGTAAGCCCCGAGGGAGAGAGAGAGGGAGAGAGACAGATAGAGAGAGAGAGAGAGAGAGAGAGAGAGAGAGAGAAAGAGAGAGAGAGAGAGAGAGAGAGTGAGAGAGAGAGAGCAAGAGTCTAGAGGTATGGAAGACATATTAAAGAGTTATAGAAAGAGCAAGTAAAGGGCAGTGTAGGCATATGTGGGTCTAAGTTAGTGGGTTCTGGACCGGCCTTAGGAAATCCTCAACACTGTGAAAAAGACAACACACACACACACACACACACACACACACACACACACACACACACACACACACACACACACACGGGCATGTACGCACACACATACAGGTGTACGACTGTTCTAACATATCCGTTTCAAAAGACAGCACTTCCTACTCTGAGCAACCATCTCAATCATTGCCTAAGCACACAAAGATTCCAAAAGACACTGCTATGCATACAAACAAAAACATACCCCCCCCACCCCATGAACACACACACACACACACACACACACACACACACACACACAAACACACACTACACACACACTGCTGAAAACATCTGGTTATAATTACAAACATGGCGGAAAGGCAAGCAACAGCTTTTGTTGCCTCTGGTCCTTGAGGGGCGGTGTTTGAGTGTGCGTGCAAGTGTGTTAGGATCGTGTGTGTGCGTGTTTGTTTGGTGGAACAGGAACAAATGGGACTATTATTTACGCAGGGGACAGAGAAAGAGAGAGTGGGCGAAGGAAACAGAGTTATTATACCACTATTTGATGATGCTGAAACTGGGCTTGTTTGCTTCACAACGGAGTCAGATGGAGCAGCGCCAGTTGGGTATTGATTAGATTAACACAACGCAATCTATTACAACAATTTTCCACTGAATAAACCAGCATGACTAACACTGGTAATTCCCTGTAATATCAGATCAGGCACACAGATTTCAATACTTAATTAGACTGTGCATATTCGCAAAATGATGAAAGCAAGAATTTATGCCCAGACACAGAGATGACTTACCCCTATGCCTCCGCATGGTAACCTCACAAACATGGGACTCACTGAACCTGAAGACAGAAGGAAAGAGATTGAGAACCAGAAAAAAAGTAACTGACAAAGAAAGAGGAAAAGGTGAGGAGGTGAAGAGGTAATATTGTGAACTTGCAGGCACAAATGGGTGCATGACCCCAAAGAATGAGCATTTGACTTTCTGACCTAATCTAACAGCGAGAGTACACAGGGGCATGCTTTAATTGGGTGAGGTGAAGAAAACAAAAAGTATCTCATTGCCTTCACAATCAAACCCCCTCTGCCTCTTCAGAGGGGAATCCAGATTCCAGGCCAAAGAAGGATCTGTTTTTTGTTTTTTTTTGTTTTTTTTTTATAGAAAACTGAAATAAATAAACTTCAGTTTTTTTGAAAGGTCAGAGAATAAACAGAAAAATAATTGACTAGTTTGATTTGACTCATTTCAAATGTAAACTATAATTACATTTTCCTTTCTCTGAATTTGAACCTTGATTTTTCATTTCGGTTCAAAATGCATCCAAAGCTTTTCATAATTTCAAACAGATGAAACCTTTTACTTCTGAGGAAGCTCCACTTTATTTTCCTTTTTATATTTTTCATTTTCCTGATTAACCTGCTCATGTGTTTTTAAAAAAGGCTGCAACATTAAAACCAAATGTTTCAAAGCTTAAACCGATCCCAATCTAGTGTTGACAACCGGACTAGTGTGAAGTTTCATGAGTACAAGAGCAGACCTCTGAGGCTCAATGGGCAGAGCACGGCACTCGCATTAGCAAGGTTAGGAGTCCAAGTCTCATTGAGCTACTTGCTAACCTGCTAAAAACACATGTGTGTGAACAAAAAAAAAAAAAATCAGTCCCCAACAGATATGTAATATCTTTTCTATGAATACTTTAATCCCTGCCCAGTTGCCACCTCTCTGGGTCTATTACAGTTTGTATTTTCACTTTCTTCTTCTCCATCTCCATTGTGTACGCAAACCCACCTGCGTGCTGAACCTCGCACAGGAGTATCTGGTAATACTCCTGTGTACGCAGTAATAATAAGGGGAATTTATGTCCTCAATGGAATGAAAGCTAAGATGACCACTGGGGTTTGTCCCTTAGGTTGTAGCGCTCGCTCGCTCTCTCTCTCTCTCTCTCTCTCTCTCTCTCTCTCTCTCTCTCTCTCTCTCTCTCTCTCTCACACACAGGCTGCTTTGGCTACACCTGCTCTTAAAGCCACAAAGGCTCGACCTAAGTGACTAAGCAGCCTGCGCAACTTTTAGTTTAATAGCTTCAGCGGGTCCTCACCTTATCGTAACACCTCAGAGACTTTATTAGATTGGACCTTTTGTTATGACACGGTTTAAGCATTAGAGCTGATTCCTTTAGCAGACACTGCAGATTCATGGCAGTCACATGACATGCTAGTGGGAGACTCTGCTCAACAGGACAAAGTTACTGAAAACTTAATGTTGCATGTATACATGTAAAGCTATATGTACTGCAATTGTGCACTGAATGCCTTTGCCTAACTGTGATTGCACCAGCTGTGTCAAGTACAGTGAGACACTGTTACACTCAATGCTCATTCATTTCAGTGGTACAGCTTCCACAGTTTATTAGACTAGTCTTGTGGGAGATCTGTAGTGTAGGTGGTGGAGCAGCGCACATCTGGATTAAGTGTATTTGTCAATGTGTGTGTGTTAACGTATGTCTTACAGTCTAGTTTCTGCCGCAGCGGGTTTGTTCCGTACAGCATGACGTGGGCTTCAGAGTGGACTGTTTGTAACTCCTCCAGTAAGGCCTTCCTACCGCGGATACACTGCACACAGAACAGAACAGAGAGGATGATATAAAAGAAAAATACAGAACAGAACATTTAATTGAGTCTCCATGCTCACCATTCAAACTGTCATAGTCACCCAAGAAGGGGGCAATGGCAGAGTGAAGTGCTGCATGAATGTAGTCACATTGCGTGAGGCTCAGGAAGAAGAAGTGCATATAGAGAGAGCTCAGTGGTGTCTGCAAGTCAGAACTAAGGAGGGGAAACTAATTCTGGATCATTCTCAAACCATAACCATAAGTGTGTGGTTTTTACTGGCAAAGCCAAGTGTCAACTGAAAATGACTGAACACTGCCCCCTACTGGTCATGATAACAATCTGCACCTGTGACTTCAAATTAAGTGGTGAAAAATGTTTCACAAATATTGTAGGCTTTTCAAATGACTATAAAGTAATAAAAAAGGAATAATATGCAACAAATAAACACAAAGGCTAAGAGCGAAACTAAGACATTCACTGCTAATATACTTATAATTTAACTGTTTGTTGCATCTGTACATATAAAAGTTATTTTATGGGATAGTGTTCAGTAAATGTGTTGTTTATTTTGTATTTTGTTACAGCCTTTAATATGATATGCATTCAAAGACTGGCAAGGATGATAGTTTATCTTTGAATGCTGGATACTGATCATGTTCAGTTCTCTGCAGTGTTATGACACTGCACATGTGGTATAATAACCATGCTTTTATAAACCACACTATATTATTGCACAGGGTATTACTGCACATAGCTGATGTGGACAGTTTTTGATACTTGACTTACAGACACTGTAGGACAGGACACAATTGCCTGCTAGGTTTATTTGTCAAGTAATCCAGTAGGTGCTGGTTAATCCTGTCTGTCGGTTCAAACTGGACAGACACTATCTGCACAGGACACTACAAACAACTGATCGGGTCAAAGTTTATTCTTATTTTGTAGAAGCAAAACCACAGGCAATAATTTATTATCCATCATTAACTGTGTCTATCCAACTCCATTTCTTTGGGGATAATTCATAATGTATTTATACAGCAGGCCTTTAGCCATACCTCTATGTTAAAGTGTGACTGTGGCCTTACCTCACAGTGCACCCTTAGGCCCGTTTCCTGTAGTCGGGACCAGATACTCTGGATGCGTCCAGCGTGCTCCGGGTGGCTGGTGGTGTTGCCGCACATACACTGGTGCTTCTGCATTAAAGAGTCATACACCAGACCTGGAGAAGACACACACACACACACACACACACACACACACACACACACCGTCACACACAAACATACCCACACACAGAGAGAAAGAGGTTCTAGTGATAATGCATCTATGACAGCAGGATTCCTATAATCACACTGTCAGACATCAAGTCTGATTATCTATTGCACCTGCTGCATCATAGAGAAAAGGTCATCTGGAGCGGGTCCAGGGAGACGAGGCGATTCTGTACACTAAATTACACTTACAGAGGTTTATATTGTCAGGGGAGCAGAATACCTAGCAACAGCTTTGTGTATACAAACAGCCACTGTAAGTTGGCTCATCATGCTGTGTATTTCCAGGGAAAGATTCCCTCTAACCTGCAATCAGCAGGTTTGTTTCTAGATTACTCTATTCATATTTGGTTTCGTTTCATACTGAGCTGCAGCATCTAAACACCCTTATTATTATAATTTTCAACAGACCTGTAGTAAATCGAGGCTTGGCAGGCGGCTCCTGTACTACCATGGGGAAGGAGGCAGACGCTGGAGATGACTGAGCCCTGGAGAGGGGGCGGTGTCCTGCAAAGCTGACTGATAACCCGGCTGCTTCCATGGAGGCTTGGTAGTTCCTCAACTGGTGAATCCGCTGCTGCTCTAACAGCAGAGCCTGCTGCTCTCACAGACAAACACACAGTGACATGTACCGTGTGAGCGTTGGACTGCAATATCTTTCTCTTGCCAGAAGATGGCACTAGATACCCATAGATTTTAAGCTGCTACACTATAGAATACACATAGGTTGCATCAATAGGAGTTTATATTGTGTTACACACAGACATACTAGTTTTCTGTTATATTATAGAGCTGAAGCAGCAAATGGGCTTCAAATGACACACATTTCTGAAAACAGTAGTAATGCATTTATGGAATGACAAGTTGTTAAACCTGAGCTCCTAAAATACGCTTCATGTGAGTCTTCAGTTGTAAGGACTGTTCTTAGTGCTGTCTTTTGACAGGGATAATGGATGCTATTAATCTAAAACCACTTTATTCTCAACTTGACTACACATAATGATTATTCTCTCCATGTGATTTTCAAGGAAGCTGCCTCAAATACGAGACAATTATAAACCATTATAATCCTTGCATAACAACAAGCAAAGTGAGAAGTCAGTCAGGTTTTTGAACATCACTTATTAATGATCTAGTTTGAAAGTGTCTCATGTAAGCGCATGGGAAGTATCTGTATGTACCTGACTTAAATATTTGGGTGCTCTTTCCACCCAAAGGAGGCTCACCATGCACTCCTGTTATTTTATTCCGGTGGGCATGCCTGCTTACACTATGGGCGCCATGGCGACAGTGAGAGGAGCGCCTGATTGAATTTGGCTGAGTGGACAGCAGGGATGGGCAAGACAGATGAGGACATGGTGTCCTGACTGTGCATGGGTGTGCGTGTGTGGCCACACAGAGATAGAGAATGTAGGATGGACAAGTAATGCCAAATTAAAGACCCTCTGTGCAACAGTGGGTTTTTGTGTGGGAGTACAGTATGTATTTTGAAAGCATACAAGTGACTGTATATACGGGGTCTTTCTAGGGAGTAGTGTGGAGGAGATATACATGCCCTGAGCCGTTCACGAGAACACATTATTCTGCATTAGCAGTGTATGTGTAGTGTGTGTAAGTGTGTTTTGCGTGACTTGGGGTGGCGGGTGGGGGATGTAAATATACAGTAGGTGAGATTATGCCGGAAAGTGGGCTGGATAGTCAGTTGGGGAAAAAAAGGCAGATCGAATTTAAAGTGTAATGTTTCAGTCAGTCACTACTAGTGCCATCTGTCACTGCTGTCAGACCCACAAAATTTAGGTGTCCAATGAAAAACAATCCTCCCTAGTGTCTTGTTACAGTCATTGTCAACCTCAATGCATATATATATATATATATATATATATATATATATATGCATATATATATATAGAGAGAGAGAGAGAGCGAGAGAGAGATATGACAATGTCACAGAGACAGAATTTGAGTGAACCTTCAGATGAAAGTATGAAATCATCAGACAGATCAGTTTCAGTTTCTTTGTTTTTATTCTTACACTGAAATGTCTGAAAAGCAGATTGAACTTGTGGAATCTGTATTTAAACTGATTAATTTCACACCCAGTCAGTCCCCAGTTTCCATAATTCACTCTTTATCTCACTGTCCTCTTTCTCTTTTCACCCTGTCCTCTTCCAATCTTCTATCTCTGTATCATTTATCCTTATGTACACTCCCACTCCCACCTTCACCCCACCCATTCTCCTCACCTGTCTGAACAAGAAATCCTGCTCAGCCTGTCTCTCCCTCTGCTCCCTCTCCTCCTGCTCCTGGATGTCTGGGGGCTCCTGCTTGATGACCAGACCCCGTAGTGGCCCCGTCTCCTGCACAGAGGTAGAGGAGGAGGACGAGGATGAGGAGGACAGCCCCTGGTGCTCCCTGAGCTCCTCTTCCGTCTCCTCTGGGTGACTCTGATGCTGCCTGGCTGGCCCTGACGCGCTGGAGCCTGCGGCTGAGACCTGATCGCTGGGCTTGGACATTATCTAGAGGAAAAAAAGAGAAGTTCGGGTAAGAGCTTTTATAGAACATGGCTATGATTATGGGTGTAATTTCCACTTGGTCACGTCATCTCAAAATAAACAATCATTATCATCAAAATTGTCCACCAAATGTCAGGCCAAGATTAAAGAACTAACTGGTATGAGAAGCAGTGAATGCATATAGCAATAACTATACCATACTGTGTGTGTAATTGACTCAAACTGCCTTTTGAGTCTTATTAGCAGTAAGTTTCAGAAAGTCATATAAAAAAAAAAAAAAAAAAAAAAAAAAAAAAAAGGAATCCAGAATCCAATCAGGACAAAAAGAGATTTTAGCTTTAATGACTTGAGAAAAGAGGGGAGGGGAAGACTCGCCCTCTCAACTGAGAGAACATCAGGGACAACAATGCATGAAGCCAGACAACTTGCGCCACTTTAACAAGTGTTTTCATTCCAAAAATAGCCGACTGATCGGTTCCAGTACAAAACAACAATGTAAATAACCTTAAGTTTAATCAAACAATAGCTGACATTAGGCAGGCACTTGTATGTTTTGTACACAGAGAGATAAACCAGATCTGCACTCTGGACTCTCTGGTTATGTATGTGTTTGAAAACTCCTCAAAGAATCCTTGTGACTATTTGTAATTCATGTAGGTGAGTTCACTCTGCCTGAGCCTGTAACAGAGAAGAAAAACTGAGCAAAGCACGCGAGGGAGAAACAGAGGAAGAATTGTGGAGGGCTGAATTCAGGAGTCTTGTTGTGGCAGCTGTCCCTGTCCCTGTCCCTGTCCCTGTCGTCAAAGACCTCAACCTTGATGTGCAGGTCATGATTAGAGTGGACCACGGATTGTGCATGGAACACACATACACACACACACACACACACACACACACACACACACAGACATAGAAAAAAAGACACAAACACACACACATTCACACGCACACACTTGGCTGGCATATTGCCCAGGGAACAGTCCATTGACGTCAGAGAGCAGGCTCTTGCCTCATCCCAGTCCCTCTTCTCCAAACAAACTCAAAACACTCTTCCACTCCTGCTACACCGAATCTCTCTCTTCCTTTCTCTCTTGTTTTGCTCTTTCTCCCCCTCTGTTTTAACAGAGGAAATAGTTGCTGGGATATGAACCTTAAGGGGGACAGACACTAAATAAGCCTGTTGAATCAGTTGGAAGACAGAGAGGGTGGGAGGAGGAGAAGGAAAGGTGCTTGACACTAGTTGACTCTACATATCTATCTCTCTCTCTCACGCACACACACACACACACACACGCGCTTTCACAACAATATTAGTTAACTGAGTATACCACAGTGTTGCCTTAGCTGTCTGAGGTAATTCATGGTAGGCTTCTTTCATTCCTTTCTTTGCTGCCAACATGTCGAACTGCTAAAGCCAAACTTTACGTTTGCAGGAAGGGCCCACTTTCCTTGCTGACTTGACTAAAACATGTGAACAAGGAAAGGAAGGAAGGCCACAGATGACTCATGTTTTACAAAGTAGTGGGTCTCCCATGGTGAATAAGGTAAATAAATGGAACCAATCATAATATACTACCAAGGTATTTGTAAGAATAGTTTGTAACATTGCACAGTACAGTACATAAACAAAGAATCAAATTTAATGGCAGCAATGATGGTCCTTATCACTATGATAAAAATCACTTTGTAGAGACTGTTGTCTGGAAAACTGAATTTCCTCATGTTAAACAAAAAGTCTGTTGCAATTTTAAAGAACCTGACTTGATTATGGAGAAATCAGTGGCATTTCCTTGTACTATTTTTGTTTTGAATTTTCGGTTGCGCCATGTTCGTCAAAAGACAGTAAAGAGGCAAAACACAGACAATGAGGACGGACACGTGATCTAATAAGATTAAATTCTGTACATTTTTTTATGTTACTTATCTGCAGATGCCCGAATTATAATGCCGCTGTGAAAACCAGTTTGGCAGCTGTTGGTGGTTTTACCGTTTGTGGAGGGGATATAATTCCAAACACAAAGACATCAAACCACAAAATCTGCCAATACTTTGAACATCATCTGTGCCACTATTACACAGATCACTCACTCAAGGTTTTGCTTGCCTGATCATATATCTCTGCTTTTAGTAAAGGATATTTATACAAGCTTGGTTTAACAATGACAAACTATTCATTATAACAAATTACACTGTCACACTTATCTCATTCAGAGACTGAATGAGAAAGTTAAGGCAATTAAGATCAGGGCAGATCATGCAGTACAGAAGAATACCTGGCTCCAGTTAACTGAATGAACATCATCTTTATGTATCTCCGTAGCAACAACTTCAACTCGGAGCTCAAGTTAATTGAACACTGACAACTTCTGAAAAGCATTGTGTTTTATGCTTTGTATGCACCTAAATGCAGAAGAAATGTAAAAAGAGGATTAGGCAACTGGACATACAAATAGTATTAACACCTACAAGCATAGTGGGAGGAAAATGGAGTGCCTGCAGAAGTCCACATCAACAAACTCTAAAGAGAGAAACCTCAGCTGACTCAATAATTTGAGTGAGACAAGTGGGCTAACCACTTAAGCCACCAATACTCAAAAACAAATGACTGTAATAGTAACACATCTAGATTTATATAGAAGAGGAAAATCTGATAAAAAAGGCTGGAGCACCAGAGATTGCGGATTAATATTGTTATATTACTACTGAAGACTGCTGATACAGTTAGGGGAAACTAATGGGAATTACATCAGCTGCAGTGAGAGTACACGTTTTTATATTTGTTCCATATTTATGCACTCACAAAGGTAATGAGGTAGTAATTTGTAGTGTTGCTCTATTGTAAAGTTAAATGTTAGGTGCAGATTCAGTGATCCGAGCAGAAACTTGGAACCTGGGTTGCTTTGAAACAGATTTAAGGAGCTTACAGTGGTAGTAATTGTGCTGATGACGGAAGGGTTACACATGTGGTTTGTATTTCTAGACATTACAAACCTTTGATTTGACGGAATTATATTATAGCAATAACTGTTTGAAAAAGAGCACAAGTATTTCTCCATGTTGCTTGTGAACAAATCTTTTTCCCATGCAATGTTGGCCTTCTGGGCACTCCATACTTTGTGTGCCCAGACAGATTATGTAAGACAGACAGTTTGTTTGTTTTTGTTTTTTTTTTTTAAGGGAAATTCAACTTAGCACAAAAATATGGCCACACTCAACAGCAAGCAGGAAACAAAAATTACTACATAGTTCATTGGATATCTCTGCATCAGCTACTGCAGATTGGTACAGTGCACCAATGTATTATCTGGTTATATCCGAATGCAACGCCAGCCTTAAATGTATTAACTAACATGCATCTGAAGTGAGTGTGTGTATGATCTGGTACACTGAATTAAGGAAGGGCATTCTATGTCACACATCCACTGTGCATTTAAAGCACTCTGCCAAATTTAAATAAAAAAAGATGAATAAATATACTATGATTAAAATAATCATAATGTTCATAAATGCGGTTTCGGTCTCTAGCTAGGCCGCAACAGTGTGGACAGCTCTATGAATGTGAATGTCACTTACTGACTGACTGATGAAGTTTCCCTATTGGTCAGCTGAATGCTGCGTGACTTAGTGATATGGTTACACCATTGGTCGTTGCTCATTCAAAATGATTGGTGTCGACAACTTAGTGCCTTTGTTGCTAAGTTACTCTTTGACTTTTCAGACCAATTCAGCAACTTTCTTTTAAAATAAAAACAACATAAAAACGAGTTGCTAGCGTGAGCCCCCTGGGCTTTTTCTCCACAGGCAAACTCGCTATGCCTCTCATTCAATTTACCGCATGGCAGCTGACATGAATGAGCTTCTAACTTTCTTACAGTAAATATAGCCAAAATCACAGCACAGTTTTTGTCTTTAACTTCTGTGTTTGGTGATTTAGTCAGTCGACGTCATGGTTATAAAATCTGGATTTTAGCAGCAGCTTGGAAATGGCTTGGAAGAGAGTGCTGGTTAAAATGTTGTTGTTTCAGTCACTGTTTCACACTTTTTCTGTTGTCTGACAACAGAAATAGAAAAACTTGTAAATGAGAACAGCTCTATTGGAAATTCAGCTGTATTAAAATACTGTATATGAGAGCACAGAGAGGAGGAGAGAAGCAAACAGATAAAGGTTGAAACTATCTGACACTAGGCAGAATGCAAACAGCCTATGACATGGTCCATCCATATACTAGGTCCTGACCCAGTGTCGTTCAATATGCCATGCAGACTCATTAGTCAAATTCTCATTTTTAAGTTTTCTAGAAAAGAGCATGCATACAACTTACTGTTACATGAAAATAACCTGGTTTTACACCTGAGCTTTACTTAATTAGCTGGACTCACAACAGCCTGGAGTCTAAAAGCAGAGGGAGTCACCAACAGCCAAACAACACACATATAATGGGGTGTAATCCTACAGGAACTTCGGCACGTACACAAACACGCACATAAACACACACCCTGACACACACACACACACACACACACACATGCACACCTCTGATGATGCAGTCGGTCATTTCCTGTGTGACCATATATGGAGGCAGCTTCCTCTAGAGCACAGTTGCCAGGGTGACAGGGAGAAGTAGGGAAACGTGAACACAGACAAGAAAGACTGGCTAGGAGACTTGCTGATTGCAGGGTGATTCTTCCAGCCCTTGGACTTAAGACAGGATTCACAGACATTAACCAAATCAGTGTCATGTAGAGGGACAAATACTGCCCCACACACACACACACACACACACACGCACACACACACACACATTACCTTGTTGATGATGTGCTGTTGCTGCTGCTGTTGGAACAGCTGTTTGTGTTTCTCCAGGAACTGCTGGTGCTGCTGCTGGACCACCAGCTGCTGCAGGGCCTGGGCCTGTCCACACTGCTGCTGGGGCAGAGGGGCCGACTGGGTTCTCCCCAGGGGACGGTGGCCCCGCGCAAGCTTGGAGACAGTAGGTGACGGTAGCGGAAGACCACCCAGACCAGCTGTGGTAAACACAAAGTGGTTAAAGCAACCTCTTATTATTTTAATAAAAATTGTGACATCTCTGTAGTTATGGCCATCTTTTTTTTTTTGGGCCACAATTAGCTAAAATTCAATTTTATTTGTCCACCTAATTGTTGCCTTTGTAAAACAATTTTCAATCCCTCGTGGTTGTAAAGCCCTGTGGACTTTTGTGTTCCACAAGTTTGCAGCTTCTCAAAATTTCTGCAACTAAGCTGTGGAGTGAAATGTTTTTCTTGCTAATAGGATTGCAAATATAAAAAGGCCAATAAAAAAAGAATCAATTTTCCCTTAAGTGAAGGCAAAGATAAAATTAGATCTAAGAGCAGTGCTATTTATCTGCCTGTTTATAATATTTACACATGCTATCACTTTAAAAACTTAAAAACAAGAAATGAGTCTTGGATGGAGTCTTCAATCATGGAAAATTACAATGTAATTTATATGCTGTCATCTTACCAAGATTTTTTTCTGTGCATGTATTACAACAGTCAAATTAAGGTAATGTGGAGTCCCCATAGCCCAACTGACAGCAAGAATATACTGTTAAGTATTATTATGGTGTGAAAATTGCTTCAGGGATCTGCAAAGGCATTAGTGCAGACACCAGCTACTCACTGCTGAGAAGTAAGGAAAATAAATGTTGCAGAGAACACCGACCCATTGGATTATGGCTCTGCTCCAGCAGTACCATGTGTTGGAGAAGGGGGTTGTGACCAGTTGTGCCCCCTCCAGCCCCCTCCCTATCCAGCGTTGAAGATGCCAAGTAGGAGGGCAGGTGGGCAGTGGGCAGGAAAGGAGGGGTCAGAGGAATGCCCTGCTGTAACGCAGGCAGATGACTCTCACCATCTTGGTGTCCTGATACCACCTAAAAAAAGAGAGGGAGAGAAAGAGATTGAGACACAAGGAAGGAGAAGAAAAGAGGCACGCAGGCACAGAGAGAGGCAGATGGATGGAGACAGAAGGGTCAAATGAGACAAACGAGAGGGAGTGAGATGGAGAGAGAGAATCAGAGGGAGTGAGTGATACTCGAAAGACATGCCAGAAATCTATGAAAATACAAAATCCAGCTTTGGAACCTCAGTTTTATAATCCACAACCTCCGCATGCACAACCTGAAAGATTCTTTATAAGTAATAGTCTATTGTACGATTGTAGAATAATGTGTAGTGAGTGTACTCACAGTGTTAGCGAGGCCTGGGGCTGGCAGTCCCAGGGTGATGTTGGGTAGAGAAGGGGAGGTGTATAGAGAGAGTTGGCTAACTGAACCTTCCCTTGCAGCCAATCTCTGAAGCAGGGAGGCCTGGACACACACAACACAGTGCAGTAAATACTCACACAGTTCAGATGCAAAGCAGACACAGTGTTACATACAATACATTACTTCTCCACTATTTCTCTGACACACACATATATCCTTGTTTTTACTATATCCGTGGGGACCTATCACTGACATAAAACATTCCCTAGCCCCCTACCCATTACAACTGAATGCCTAACCCTAAAACCAAATCTTCACCCTAAAGCAGAGAAAGCTGTCTGTCCCCACAAGTACAGTAAAATAAGCCGAGACACTCACAGAGAAATAAACACACATGACAACTCTCCTCTTGGACCCTGGTCGCCAGTTTGTCTCATACACACAAACACCAATAGACACACACGTGCATTTGTAACATAACGTTGGTTACCTCTCCTGGGCTGCTGGAGATGGTGACCCCGTTCTCACTGGGGATGTTACTGGAGCTGTTGTTGGGGGAGCTGGGACCTGAGCCTGGTGCACTGTTGCATGCAGATTCTAAAGTACATGCAACACAGACATTTTTTTTTTTCAAATATTAATAAAAAGGTCCCTACGGGGTAGAATTGGGCTTTTTTACTGGGCTTAAAATAAGTTTCTGCACATCTTTATCTTGATACCAAATTAAAACAACAGGAGTACTCACCGGCCACGTCTAGGGAACGCTTCTTGGCAGTAGTGATTGGACCATCTTTCCTGCGCAGCAGAGGGCTGCTGCGGCGCTCGGTCACCTTCTGCTTTAGCCTGGAACGAACCTTCAGGTTGGGCTCGGAGGCTGATGAGATACAGAGAGCAACAAGGACAGGATGGAGGATTTGACGTTTCAATCTAGTGTAAGATAAAAGGGTTAAGTAGATGGGTTGTCAATGTCTGTTTTTGTCTACAAATGTGGTCCCATCCCATTTAACATATGTAGCAGTAGCAGATAACTAAGTGGATAGAGCTAAGCAGTGCCAGGGTTAAGTATTTGATTATCAATTGGGGCATCCATTCTAAAAATATGAATCTGTTAAAACCCCAAGTTCCCTCTAAACTGGCGCTCTGCTCGGTGGCCGACTGCTGGGCCACAGAAGTGGGAGCATGTTTGCGGGCATGTAGCGGGGCTAATGAGCTCGTCCCTACAGGCCACACTGTATGTGTTGGCCGACAGATTTAGGAGCTGATGTTAGCCGTCGTCATGTGACAGGAGGAGGCGCTGCAACAAGAGCCGAAGCAGCCAACTGGCAGCTATCTTGACCCCACGCTTAATGATGCTGCCTCCATGCTTTGCTAATGAACACTGCTTGTTTCCAGACACTTTCAATTAAAAAAAAAATTGCCAGAGTGTGTCTTCATGTGTGTTTGCAAGCGTATGGGTGTGTGTGTGTGTGTGTGTGTGTGTGTGTGTGTGTGCACGTCTGATTCTACATTTCTCGGGGGCTCTGCTTGGAAACAGATGCTCCCATTCTGGATTTGCTATGGAGCTGTGCTGGTGAGTAGCCTGACCTTTTCTGGCCAGTCTTGCCTTGGTGTCCCTCTGCCAGACTACACCAAACACAGGCAGTTTTATTCTATTCCCTCTTCCACTGGCTTCCTTCCGTTCAATTAGCCAAAGCTGGACAGCTGACCAACGACTGACCCTGTGCTCGTTCCATGACCTTGTCTCACAGAGACCAAACTACGCTCTTCAGAAAAGGAGCAGGGCTTTTTGATGCGTTTTCTTTGTGTGCTGTATTCTTTGTTAGAAGATGTATTCAGGGTCATTATAAACCCCCCCGGTCCTTCCATCCTGCAGCCTTGAATGCTAATCAAGGTAGGATGAATCTTCACCAAGTTTTAATGTACTTCAAAGAGGTGCAGGTATTATACCTCCTGGTCAGTGGGGATGAGCTGACCTATAGTGAATCTATAATGTCTAAGTACTTTTTCAAATGCACTTTCAATTGTAAGGGGAACTATGCTGCTGAAGTTATTAAACTCAATTATTTAAAAAAGTGCTTCTTCTGAGTGGAGGCCACTCTTCCTAAGTCTTTGTTAATTGGGATGGGGTGGGTCGGGATAAAATGCTGTGCATTAGCCGAACTGGAGGAAAAGAAAAGACTATGAGAGAAGAAGCACAGTGCATTCAAGTTCAATTTTAGTCTTTTGCAAAGGGAATTGTAGTAGTTTCGGATTGTGACAATTGTTGCCATTATTATTACGATATAAAAACCAAACATTTCAACAATCTGGTATCTGTGAGTCTGACTCTGAATGTGCTTTGATCAACCCTAAATGATAACCTCATCATTTTGTTAATGATGGGAAGCATGTTTGGCTGAGCTGTTTCAGATGACATCCTAATAAAACATATTAAAGTCTAAACAGCTTGAATATGAGCCATGGTGTTGGAAGCACCGCCATCAAACGAGGCCATGAGTATCTCTTGATATTCATGTGCTAAATCATACACAAACATTATGTTTAATATATCCCTTACATTATATTTTTTAAATATCAACTAGGTGTCACAGGAAACATTATCACACTGAGAGGATCTACTAACAGTGGGCTGCAAAGGTGTTAGAAGCTGCAGGGGAGAGGAAAGAGAGCACAGAGCAACAGTGGACTGGAAGGTTGCGACCAAGGTTGTGTTTGTGCATCCAATTAAGAAATGGACAAGTAAAAGGAGGAGTGGATGGAGAGAGAGATGAGCGAGATATAAGCAGAAATGGAAGGTCAGAAGGAGGTTATGAGGACAGTAAATGAGAAAGGGAGGGAAGGTGAAGTACGACCGTGGTCGCAGTGGGGGTGTTCACCTCAGGACACAGTGACTTTGAAGGGTGTTAATGCCGACTGGGCAAAAGCACACCAGTGTGCACATGTGCGAACACACTCGCTGCAGAGGGCCCAGACTGGTTTTACTGCTGACGCTGGCATTTTACTACAGCCCTTTCTCCCTCCCTCCCTTGCCTCCATCCATCCATGCCCTCCTCTCCCTCTTTTCCTCTAATTCCCTACGTCTCTCTCTTTCCTCTGCCACCTTCTCCTTCGTTGCTGAGCCTTTCTCCTTCATCTTCTTCCTGTGCAAGCGTAAGCAACCTTTGGCAAAGGTGGACTTGTCGCCTCCTTACAGTATACATCACTGTCCTACTTTATGGTGGTGATGACCCAGGTGTACATCAGCAGTTTAAATTTTTCAGACTTCCTGCCACATTCTGGCTTCTGTAACTTTACATCCTCTCTTGTCAGGAAACAGCAGGAAGTGAAATAACACACGATAGCCCTGAATCCAAGCATTGCATATTTAATTTCCATGCTATGTAGTACTGTACAAAACTCTTCACACTGCCCATCTGACGGCATATCAATACCAGATTAAACATCCCTACAAGTGGTGCTTAGTATTTCAATCGGGAGTGTAGGAAGAAACTGGTTCTCTCATACAAAACATATTGATCAGTTGCTCAACTGTTTTGACAAATGGGAGTCCCGAGCTGCTATAATCATGCAGGGGGAAGCCGTACCGCTCTTCCAAGGAGGGAGAGAGATTTATAGAAATCAATAGAGTAGTTTTCTGAAACTCATCGACAGCGCTTCCCTGAAATATCATATGTGGTTGATACATTAGAAAGATATATTAGATGGGACGTAATCACCCAGGCAGACATATAGACAGATATATTTGTCTTTTACATATTTTCTAGAAACATGAAGGCAAATAAACCAGATCCAATTGGATTACAGCTCGATTACTGTATGAACAGGGAGCTATGATTAAAAGCTATCAATTCTTAGTTACAGTTTTCAAGAGACACTTGTCCTTAAATAACATCAAAATATTTAACTGTCTCTCCTGTGAACATATAAAGTGGATATGAGCACAATGCACAAAAGCTGGCTGACATTTTCCCTCTGACAGATACAACTAATGAGGCCTTTTCATGGAGGTGCCACGAGCTTGTTAAAATCAGTGGCGTCCATTACTGATTGTTGTGACACCCAAGTGGTAAACGAGTGAGGTGGGTGGAAAAGCAGATGGTGATTTTTCCCCTCTTATTTACATTTTAGCTATTTCAAATGCCATTTATAACATGACAGAGCTGCCCACGGGTGCACCAGTGCACTCAGTTTAAATTTCATTATCATCCAACATTACAAGCAACATGGCAGGGGCCTGAGATTAGATGTATAAAATACTGGGTTTATTCAGAAGTGGTAACAGTCCACTAACAAGTCCGACAATCAGCGGGGACTCAAATGTAGAAGCAGGAAGTGAGTGTTAAAACGAGTCATTTCCAATGACGTTAGAGGAAATGGGTCTAATCTTGGTCAGTGGGTTAAAAAGTGACCTAATGTCCTTTAAAAGAGATTCTTCACCTCACTCACTGCTCTCTGCGCTGAACAGGAGCATCAAATTGTAAAGCTATGCATTGGATTAAAGAATGTGAAAGTGCTATACTGCATGGGGATACCCTGCACGCTTTCAATATTCAGTGCACAGGGTGGTATGGGAATGTGTGCGACTCTCTGAATGAGTGAGGGAGGGAGAAAGGGGTCATCATGACAAGTCTGCGTCTGTCATGGAGGCCTGACAGACTTCCTGCCGCAGCATTCAAAGTGGCCCTCTGTGTTCTAACAGCCATAATCACAAAGCCTCTCAGACTCGGACAATGGACCCCTGTTGTAATCCACTGTACGCCTGGACTTGCAAGAGAGAAGAAGAATTCTTTACGTACATTTATAATTTACACGCATACATTAGCAGCGCGGCTAACCACAGGCAAAAACGTCATGTGTGACGGTTCCAGTCGTCAGAGTGGCGCACAACTGTGGTCGGCCACTGTCACTCACTTCCTCTTCAACACAGTTCATCTCTCTGTCTGCCAGTCTGATCTGATCTATATCTGCTCACTATTGACACAACAGTTCCTCAACAGCCGTGCCATATGTGGGCACATGTGCAGTCAGTGTTCCCTTTCTGCCTCTCCACACAACTGACACAAAGACTTCAAACCTCAAACTCCATTTCTCCTAAAAGTCATTTTAATTTACATATCCATAGCGATGCGTATGTACAACACAGCCTGTTAGACCTCGTGTCGGTACGAACTGTGAAACTGTGAGATGTGAATATTTCTTTGCACCACTGGCGAACCGAATCTCTGAATTACATCTGAGTGTCCCTGAAAGTTGAAACTTGCGGTCTAAGGTTGTGTGCCAGGATAAATCTCTCCTGCCTCCAGTTCACAGCAGGTGGGCAGGAGTGCAGAGTACACAGAGTTTAGCCACCAGCTGTGAAAGCAGGCAGCGATACTGCCAAAGCAGCTGCTGACGCTAAGTGAATAATCACAGCTTGGCCGTATTTGACATGGACAGAAGGACAGAGAAATAACAGTCTGAGGCATCCAAAAGGCAGGAACTGCGGTTTGTTTCCCGGGACACGTCTCGGAGTAGTCCAGAGTTGTTTTGTTGAACAGTGCGATCTTCAACCTCTGTGAAGGAGTGTGACTTGAATGTGTTTGTCAATATCAGTGTGAATGAGTCTAAAACAGGAGAAGAGCAAACTGGCTTTTTTTTTCTTTTCTTTTTTTTTTTTTTTCTTTTTTTTTAAAGATCCCACATGTGTATGTACAGTATGTCTGTCTGTGAAGGCCCCATGATCTCTTTCGGTCATTATTACGATTTTTGTGAGTTGATTCAAGACAATTTTCAACCGATTTTAGGGGTTATAATGTTCTACTTTCAAGTGGTTCCCCTCTCTGTCCATCCAGCCTCATTTACATTAACATGGTTCAAAAGACCTCATAAAATAACCTTTGATATCTTTTTTTAAGAATATTTTAGGGGCTCATTTTAATCCTCCGCTGAGTGGCTCCTGGTTCATCTGCCTGACTCTGAAACCCAATGAGCCATTTCATTTGCTTATGTACGGAAAAGGAAGATTAGGGTGTCCTTCTGGACAGGCAGGGGTAGTCGGCTGTAAGAGGTGGAGGAATATGGATATGAGGAAGTAACAAAACCTCAGCAGCATCACAGTGCTTGTCTGTACCTGTTTTGCGGAGAGGGAAGTCGTCTTTTGAGTCATATGTGCCCAGCAGTGGGTGGTTGTACGCTGACAACGCCGTCTGGGGAGGAGAGCTCTGGTCCAAAGAGCTGTGCTGGGTTTTTCTACAAAAAGATGTAAAAAGAAAAAGAAAAAACATTAAAACATTATTACTATAACATGCAATGTGATTTTAGTAATTCTTTCCTAGTAAAGTCTGGCTCCATGCTTGCTAAGCTTGTTGTCATGCACACACACACACACACACGCACGCACACACACACGCACGCACGCACGCACTACAGAGATAGACAGAGATAGCTTCCATCACCCACCTTAAAAAGGCACAGCAGAGAGTGGACAACAATGTGAGTGAAATGAAAAAAAAAAGAGACAAAGAATAGAGAGAAGGAATGGAGACAGAGAGCTGAGAGCATCTTCTCCTTTTCACCTTAAGAGAGCAAAGAGGCGAAGGTTTAGTTTACTGTTGGAAAGGTGAGTGAAGAACGCACAGAGACAGAGACGGAGAAGGTGAGAGATGCAGGATGAAAGGATACATGTATGGAAGAACTGGGGAGAAAGCAAACAGGTAGGAGACTAAGGAAACTGGAAATAGCAATGACAGTGAAAAGCATTTTCCTTACTGATGGCAGACACTTTAAGTTACGTGTGCGTCTGCCTTGGCAGAAAAATGCTTAAAGCCTCTTCAAATATTGAAAGCACAGGAGAGGTGCAATTGTCTTTTCTCTCTGCCCACTTCAAACATTCGCACAACACAAACACACCTCAAAGAGAGCCAGCTGCCAATCACAGACAACAAACGCTGACAGAAAGAAAGGCTCCTTCTTTCAACATCTTCTCTGTAGTTTAACTCAGAGACGACTGGCGAAGGACTGAGAGGCTAACGCTGATGTCGGAAACGTCTTCAACTCGCAGGGATTCACCGCACGCAAGAGCACATCAATGACAAATACCCACACAGCAGAGGTTCACAACAGCACAGGGTTCACAAAGACACGGTGATGAGGGACTTTAATGATACTTTTCACAACTTTTGAGCTTAGATATGAAAAGGCAACAATTAAAAACCACAAAACCAATACCATCTCATAAATATAAGGTTTCATCAATGTGGACAGCTTTTGAATCTTTCATATTTTTTCTTCTTTTTCCTTCAGAAAAATGCAGTATTATAAAGTAACCTTCAAAAATCAAAGATCAAAGAGTGTGAAAGAGAAAAAAGAAAAGGGCATGATCTTGTCCTTCACTCGCTTCCTTCACCAGTTACAGGTTGAAGTTTATAGTGTAGTGTAGTGTTGAAGTGTGTGAGGACTGCAAATTGTTGTGAAGTATGCATTTCGTACTGTACATATAAAAAGGGGTTTAAGTTTATAATCTTAAGCTCAAAAGGCTTTTCTGAAGAAAAATAAAGGCATTCTTTGAATTTGACAACAGTGCTTGGCATGAAGGATGCACATTCACAATTTCAGGCAGGTAGGTGACATGATGAGTGACACTGAGTTACATGTGGAGCACAGAAAAACGCACCGTGTGTGTTTTCTCACGAATCAAACGCTGCGTAAATTGGAATTTCATGCTGACATAAACTCGAATGTAAGACGTTACACTGCGTAAAGTGGTCATCGTGTCACACACTGTCAAAAGCGCGAGTGGCTCTGTGGTGGTCGGCTGTGACACTCACCCATACCAGTAGCGCGGGTCGCTGGGCAGACAGTGGTTTATATTTCGCTGAGCCAGGGCTTTCTTCTTGTTCAGGACAAACTCCTGAAGCCGCATCTTTACCTCTGTACTGGCAACTGCACCTAAACGGAGACAGGGGTATGGGGGGGGGGGGACAATGACCAAAGGTAAGTATAGTGCATTTCTCCAACGAACTCTATTCACACACTCAAATACACAGAGCCCTGTTGTCCTTATACAAAAATACTTTTTTTTCCAGTACTGCATTTCTGGAGAGCTTTGTGATTCAGTGCCTCCACTGTACTGTACCCCCAGTTCAATCTGTGACACCAACGTGAAGCATCGATCCATGCTTTGACAGATAATGGGTTTTCTAGCTGCATGCAGAGTGCACAATCTTGCATCAGAGTTTCACTGAATCTCCGCAGAGACGACGGCGGTGTGGTGCGACTCGTCTCGACACACATCATGAGCTTCACTCAGCTCCCGGTCTCTCCTCAATTACCACCCTCATTTCACAGCTACAAGCAAATTGTCCAGGGAGGGAGATGAGTGAGAGGGAATGAGAGACCACAAAGAAAAATATATGAGAACCGGAGTGAGGAGAGCAATAAAGGGGGCAAAAAAATAGGTGTTTTGAGAATACAGGAAAATCAACGGAGGTGTGTTTTTCTAAGAATGTCAGAGGGGGAGTGATAACAGGTGATGTGAAGCTGGAGAGAGAAAGTGGTGAAAAAAAAGAGTATGTGAAAGCGACAACAGCTAATATATGATCTCTAAATCACGGTGCAGCTGGAAGTGCTGACATCCCAATATGTCCGCTTTGCCACTGAAGCAAATTGGCTTTTATGAGACTGCCTTCTATGCAATTTACTGCAGCACTTAACAAAGCTTCCTCTGTTTACAACCCAATGCTCTTTCCGTAGACGTCAAACTGTAGGCTCACTTTGTCCAGCGGAGAATGGTTGAGAAAAAGGACTTTTTACTGGCAGAAAATCACGGTTCCAAACGTGCATCCACCATTAACTATATTCAAAAGGATTTGTATTCATCGTAGCCCGTCCAAAAACACCCACATGAGACCATTTAACAGCCATGCTAACAATAATCATAATAAAACATCATCTGTTTTGATGAGGTTATCTAATAAGTTAGAAGTTTAAATAATATGCATGCAGGTGTATGCAGCAAAATATAAAACAAGCCATTTACAATATTTCTGATTCATGTAAATGCGTACACCCACCAGCGTGAGAAACGGATGCCTCTTCCCCACATTATGAGAGCCGTTCAAGTGCTCTATGAAGTGGGTGAAAAACATTTAGTAACATGTGCGATTCAGTAAGGCAGGGCAAGGCAAGGCGATTATATTCGTGTAGTGTCGACATAGTGAGTCAAGTCTTTCATGCCGCCGTCTATTTATGTAGTTTACAACAACTACAGGAACGGGAAAAACAATTGGCTTGGCACAGATAAATAACTGCCACAAAACTTTCCTCCTGCCAGCCAACTGTGTCAAAGGTCACGTACGTATCAATATCAAGAGAGCATTAATTTGTCATAGAAAGGTAAGAGCACTTTGTAGCTGGATCAGCAGATCAGACAGTCAACCTTGGTTTCAAAGGTTCAGTCTGTCAGTTAGGAGGATATTTACACACTAAGTTAATTGCTAAGAACTTGTTTTGCTCTAGCAATGCCACCACTATGCTTTGCTGATGACGACATTATCATAATAAATCTACTGATGGCCGAAGCAACTAAAAGTAGAATTAGTGCCTCACTGTTGTACGTCTCCACCAGCCAGTCAAATTACAGGAAATATGGTCACAATCTCCGCTTATGTACCTGAGTTACAGCACTGAATAATGACCAGACCTTCATGATGTCACAATGAAGATGACCTTTTGGATATAAAATGTCATCCTTTTATCTTATTAGATGTTTGTGTTAAATTGTGTTATAATAAGCATCCAAATTTGAAGAAATTCCGGGGATATGGTGTTCAGGAGGGACGTACGTCAGTGCGTACATGGCCATGGCGGTCACCGGTGTGGAGGAATAATGAAACCTATATTCAAATAAAACCATCCTTTAAGAATAAAGGAAAAATAAATGGATGAAGTCAACAGGCTACAGTGAATTGGCTGGTTTAATCATATTGTTGCAACTAGGAAACAAGAGCAGTTTATAAGGATGAAAGCCACTTCAGTGTCTCGCTCTCCTTGTCTTGCCTTGGCCGTCTTATTCTGAAATTCCCTGTGGTAAATGTGCAAGGTCAGGCTGCTCTGACTGCTGTGCTATAAGGACAGGTGCTGTGACAGAGGTGCTGTGAGGGTCAAGGCTCTCTGGCACCTGCTGTGATAAAATGACACAGATCTTCAGCACAGTTACAACAGATGTTGGCAGTGTTGAGGAGGCGGAGGGCGAATATATGCTCGGTCAAACATGACAGCTTTGTTTAGAGCTTACTCGTGGGAACCGTGGGAATGCAGACACACTAACACACATAACTGATCTCTTCATCACAAGTTTTATGCCTCCACGCCGAGAATTTCTTCAAACTCGGTACAAACGTTCAAGGATGAAATGATTAGATTTTGGTGGTAAGAGGTCAAAGGTCAGGGTCACTGTTACCTCACAAATCTAATTTTTGGCCTTGTGCATGTGACATCTCCATAACAGCTTGAGGGAATCCCTTCAAATTTGGCAGGAACATTTACATGGACTCAAGGATGAACTAATTAGATTTGAGGGTCAAAGGTCAGAGGTCAAGGTCTCAATGACCTCACAAAACATGTTTTTTTTTTTTGCCATAACTCAAGAAGTTATACGCTAATTATGACACAATTTAACAAAAATACCTAATAGGATAAAAATGATGAAGTGATGACATTTTATATCCGAATGGTCAAACGTCAACTCCAGTGTGACACCGTAATGTTCAGCAGTGGAACTCAGGAACAGATGGAAAGATTGTGACATATACAACTAGTTTTTATTCAGTATTTCCTCTTCACTGGAGTGATGCTCTTTTGGCCCCTCATAACTTTTTCATCATAATAGAACAAAGTGCATTATTTTGATGCTGTATAATGATGGCATTCAGCTCCCGTCCAGCTCTAACTCTGTGACACATTTTGTAACTACAAGTGCACAGCATCCCTCAGATAAACGGTTGGTAATTTTCTTCACACTTGCACAACAGTTGCTACTCACTCTCCTGTCCCCTCTCCTTGTTTTTGAGCTGGTGGAGTTTGTGTTCCCGCTGCTGCTTCTCCAGCTGCTGCTCCTGACGTTGCTGCTCCATCTTCCTCTGATGCTCCAAAAGCTCCTGTTGGTGTTTGAGTGCCAGTAAATCCTGTTGGTGCTGGAGGAGAGAGAGAGAGAAACAAGGACATTGAAGGAAGAAAGAGTACAACGGGACACAGCAGATGAGACACATACAAAATATGAGGAGATATTGTTTTGACAAAGTGCAGCCATGGCTTATTTTAAAGATTCACTGATTTGAAATTGAGCCTTTCTAAAATGCATGACTTCACTAGCCTTGAGTCCATAATGAGAGGCACGCTAACCTGACGACTGAGCAGACTGGAAGACACACTGGGGAGTTATTTTAAGCCCAGACTGATCGTCCCTATTGGCTGACACCAGTGAGGCTTTTTAGTGGAATGAGTCACATACAAAATGTTCATGCATGCACACGCAAACGCACACACACACACACACACACACACACACACACACACACACACACACGTTGGGTGTACTGGGGCCAAATGTCTCGCCATGTAGATGACTAAGCAGCAAAGTACTGCCACCGGATCAAATTACAACACCATACTCACTTAAGTGTACACATGCGCATGCTTCCTGCTGTCCTTCAGAAGGTGTGTTTCTGCTGAGCACAAGAGGAGAGGAGAGGAGAGGAGAGGAGAGGAGAGGAGAGGAGAGGAGAGGAGAGAAGAGGACAGGACAGGAGAGGAGAGGAGAAAAGAGGAGAGGAGCGGAGAGGAGAGGAGAGGAGAGGACAGGAGAGGAGAGGACAGGAGAGGAGAGGACCTATAATTCCATTCCCACCCTGTCCAACAAATTCACCTTGATGTGTTCCTGAAGCTGGGCTTCATGTTGTCGTGACAGCTGTTCATGCTGCCTCTGGAACTCTGCGATCAGTAGCTGTCTCTGGAGCTGCTGCTTATGTTTCAGTGCCACCAGCTCCTGCTGCAGCTGCTGCTCCGGGTGGCCTATATGAGTTTAAAGAGAGTTTATCATTCCAAGCATCTGGAGCAAGGGGCGTGTTTGTAATAAACAGTCAACAACAACTTTCAGCCTCAAGACATGATCACCAGAGATCATCCCGACTCACCAATGACTGGCCCGCGGCCCGGCTCGGCCGATGCGGGGCATGCTGTGGAGGTGGGCGGTATAGGGTGGGTTTGGGGAACCAGGCCAAAGGGAGGCTGCTGGTGGTGGTGGTGGTGAGGGTGGTCTACTACGCGCAGGTCCATGGGAAGGATGGCTGTGGTGGTGGGGGGCACCTGCGTGGGCAGCGCTGCCGTGCTCACGTCCACTGAAAGAGAGGGAAGAAGTTTGGTGAGAACATACAGCAAGAACCTACAGTGCAGTTTCTACAGAGGTTGTAGAAACATGCAAAGAAGAAGGTTGAAGGTTGACTGTAGAATTACAAACATAGTCCTCATACACACGTTGCCCATATGCACATTTAAAAAATGAAAATACATGAAAAGGAAGACTCCCTGCAAGATATGTAGCGTCTCCTTTTCCCTTTGAGATTCCTATACTATAGAGAATTTACCCTGTGCCTCTGTGTACAACATGTGAACTATGCGCCTGTCTGTACTGTGAAGATTTTGACCCCAACTACAGAGTTGTCCCTGAGGGTTGCTGAGTTCAAACACAGTGAAACTTTTACTACAGTACAGAGCCGAGTTGACGATCCTCAACAATGACTAAATTAACTTAAATAAAAAAAAAAGACTTATGGGAAATGGAAAATTCTTGTAACTTTCCTTTCATAATATCTGTTAATAGTAAAATTATATTATGAATTCAAAGTCCAAGATTTTTTAATATCCTTTAATAGCAGCCAAAACAACCCGTCCTCTCTGATCCAAATAAGTCTGAGGAATACTTGTTACATCAGCTGTCTGGACGCTGCAGCCTTGACTGTTGCACTCGTTATTACACTCCGCACCGGCTGTGGCTGCGTGTCATGTTGCAAAACTAAAGACACAAGTCTGTTTTTATCGTTGTATACACTGCATAAGAGGATTAGCAAAAACACCAAAAACACAAAATGTGTCTGAGATTTAAAGAGCCAGAGTGTATCAGAGCAATAGGCTGTGCTGTGGTGAGAGCAAAGTGTATAGGATGCTTCACCTTATATAGTGTTTACACACTTCTGTACAAACATCACTCTCTCTAACCCTGTACAAACACTTTCTGTACACAAACGAGTCAAAACACAAATGACAAGCACACACACACACACACACACACACACACACACACACACACACACACACACACACACACACACACACACAGGTAGACTGATGAAACATGGCAGCAGAGAGCAGAAACAATCCCCCTGCAACATGAGTTTTGCGGAAGGGATTTGCTGACACGCATACAGACTTACTGTGTGCGTTTGCACGGATGTGTGTTCCCACTCTGACCGTGTATATGTGAGCAGACACTACTGCTTACTGTAAGTGCAATGCTGACTGTGTATGTGTTGTGTGTGTCTTCCACCAAGAAAGCAAAGTTGTGTCTGATGTTGAGACGGACGGATTTCAAATGCAATCGCACATCTGGGAGGATAGAGTCAACCACACGCCGCAAAAGCCACACACACACACAAACACACACACACAGGGCTCGACATGATGTTCGCAAAACAAAAAGGTCACAGGTTTGAGCCGTACAACCGGGTTAAAATATCAGCGGGGAACTCAATCACTGTAAAACCAATGTAACTGACACAAAATATAAACGGCTGTTTGTGTTACATTACATCATGTTTCATTTAATCTCCAACACTTATTCTGCTTTATCTGAATAAATCCGGTGAAGTAGTCCGGTGAAGTAGTGCGGTTCTGTAGCGCTGCTGATACATAAATACACAGAAGAGCAAGCAAAGAGGGGAGAAGTAATATCCCTGCATCAACGTGGTTGACATGCAAAAACTGGGGTATTAGTGCAATCAGATTATTTCTCCAAAACAAGTAAACAACACAGCAGCTTACACACAAACAGTAGTACGACTCTGCAACGCAACACAAAAACTGCATATAAAATATTTGCCAGTTTTGAAGCCCCGACATGTAGCTGGAATTTTGCTAGTCAGGATCAAACACTGGGAGCTAAATTTTTCTTAATAGTTAGAGACAGTAGGAAGCAGGAGCTGTACATGTGACGTTGGGGGACAGTTGAATTTAGGCTTCAAAAAGACAAACCTGTTGAAGTAGCCTGAGGTAAACCAGATCTTTAGGTTAAAACAAATAAACAAGGTTCATGACAAAATCAAATCAAATCCTCCCGAGCAACATTCAGTCTTATCTGATCAATATCTGCTCCGTGGAGAACCACCCTACCACCGTGCCATACCCTTCTGCCAGTCATCAATACCCTGAAGCGAGTGGGGAGCATCTCCATATCATGGATTGTCCTGGCATCCCCCAGTGACCAATGAGGTGGCGATGGAGTTGCAGTAACTTGCTGAGATAGCCAATGACATCTTTGGTACTGGGCAGGTTTTCAGTGCGGGAGGAAACTTGACACCACCCAACGGGACAGCAGGGAGAAAAGAAAGGGTGTGGCCACCCTGGGCCAGACATGCTGGTGCTTCACTGGTGCATGTGCGTATGTGTGTTTAATTGTATCGCTATACTTGTAAAGACTTGTTTGACAGCTGGACATTAGGAGTAACTATTTTTTGTTTGGTTTGAAAAGATGAAAGCCTTTTAATCGTGCAAGGTTGGGAGTTTCATTTTAAAGGGTGTGTGTTTTGATGTGTTTATGATTATACAACCAGACAGTTCTCAATATACTGTCACCTGAGTTTAAACATTTATCACGACAGGAACTCACAGTTTAATCCATTGTCGCTTCTCCAAGGGTTAAGATCAGACTTAAGGAAGGGATCAGGCTGTGTGCACATGTGCATGTTAAATGATACCTGGACCTCTGACCTACAAATTTGTATGTTTGCCACTTCCACAATAACAAGCCAATAGGAAGAGAGCCACATTTGAAGATGCCACTGTTTATCATTCTCACTATACACAGTCTGTGCCAATCACCCGTGTTACATAAACAAAGCCTCTTCCAGTGAACCATGGTAAACTCTCCACCTCTCACATTTGCTGTACACGCATACATACACACACATGCCTGCCAACTGTTTACACACATATTTAATAAGCAATAAACATCAAGGTCAAACAAACAAAACCTTTTGTTGGGCCATCAATCAGGTCAGTGCACTTCAAACAGTGTCACTCCGCACACTGGGACCCTTTCAGAGTGATTCTGGCGCTGACCATTCCAGCGCTACAGTGCCAAACATGCATGGAGCATCACCTTAATTAACGCCTTTTCTACTGTATATTTTCCCATATAAACTTACACTGGTGACCTTCCGACACAAAGCCCTGTCTTTCCAGTTTCTTCTAAAATGGGTCTCCGGCAGGCCCCTGAAGTTAGACAACCACTTGCTCTCAACACCCCTCTATTTGTGTATGTTTCCCCAAATGCCTTTCTCCGTAGTTATGCTAGAGGGGTTTCACAAAGGCTGTTTGTTTTCATAGACAAACAGCCCCCCCCCCCGAAAATGAGAAATTAAAAGATTTAGACATTCAGCTTCCACGCTTTCACATACAAACAACAAAATCCAAACAGTCCATTTGGAGAAAAAATAATGGCAAATGTACATTATCTATGAAAATCTACTGACATTTTTTAGAAAAGAGAATAAATTATAACAACATTTGCAGGTCTCTTGCAAGGCTTGGAATTCTGCTTCCTTGTATTACATGGCTTGTAAGTGACAAACTGTTTTCACAGCAGAGATCAGTGAACAAGCGGATAAAAAAAAGATATCAAACACAAACAATTACAAAGAAGGTGACAACCAAGTTGTTGTGCCAACTAAAGCCACCGAACCCACTGTGTGCACTTGTGTCTTTGATAAGAAGTAGCCTAAGCAACAGGCACAAAAAATTCAACAAATAAATAAAATAATGCGCCAAACGAACAAGGCAAAAACATGTGTGTATACAAAGACATTGTATTTTGTTTTTTTTTTACATACTTTGTATTGCATTGTGCTTCCATGTGCAGTATGAAGTCCACATGTTGTTTTGTGTTTCCTTATATCTTGCAGAAGTACGGCTCTGTGTGTATGAAGGGAACAGCAACACCGATGCCCAAACCTAGTTTCTCCAGTTCAAATCTTGAATGTCTATGAGTATGTTTTATTCTATTGACATTGCTGGTCACTTACACACCAGCGGTCAATGGCCGTCTTCAGCCACTTATCCCCCAGCCAAGGGGGGCTACAAGTGCAGGCAGCGCAGACAGGCACAGATAGAGGCGGTGTAATCACTGCTTAGCCCGGCTACTCGGAGGCTAACCACAGCGGCTGGCCCATTAAGATTGCACTGAGACGCATTGTGATGTTACTGTAGCTACACAAAACTACACACAGTGGCAATCAAACGTTTTGATAACCTTGATGTATTTACTGTGTGTGTCAACACTGACTCCAACACCTGAATCACACAGACTTGTTTTTTTTTAAAGGGTTAGGGTTAGAGAGTAGAGTTAGAGTAGAAACTTTTACTTCTACAGTTTCCTCTTTTTGGTTAAATTCATATGACATTATGTGACAAAAAAGGGAAGCCTCTGGGCGTAGAGTTACTCCAGACTCTGCAAAATTGATGCATGATAAGGGATGTGGAAACACATGATCAAAAACTGCTGTTGTAATTTAGCTAGGTGTTGTTTCTAAGCTTCACCAGGCTGTAACTGCATTTCCCCATCTGCTCAGATCTCAATTTGTCAGACAGTTCTGCTCTGGCAAATGTAAAGACTGGTTTAAAGTGCTGGCAACAGGTCTGATGGCACACAGGAAACACATCTGTGTCACATCTGAATGACAGTTCATGGTCAGGCTGACATGGCTCGGTCACACTGCTGTTATAGTTGTACCATGGCAAAAACAACAGTAGCTCTCTGAATAACAATCCCCAGAAGCTTGTTTACAGTAAACAAAGCTTTGTGAATGGCAGCAGGCCATCGGGGCGACATACAGCGCCCAACAGGGTGCAGACACCTGTGAAGTAATTAGCCCAGCTTACAAGGATGGCACTTTGTGAATAAGCATGACATTGTGGTGCTGAGCCAACAGGAGGAGAGGTGGTTGCACAAGCTGACTCACCCTGACAGCACCGGGCATGATAACGCAAACATTCCTGCTGAAGGCCTGGCCGAGCACTGCAGAATACACACTAACATTTATAGCATAGCAAAAGTGCCACTCTAGTCTTATGCACTGATTTTTTATCCATGTGAAGAGACAAGGAAAACCCAGCTGCATAGAAGCAGGTCTTCACTTTCTTACATCATCGTCACATGACAACTTTAGTAAAGAAACCCTGTGTTTTTCTATGATGGTAAATTCTAAATGGACACAGTAGACTTTAAATGCGTCTATGTTCCAGGGACTTCAGCAGCTCAAACACCATAGAAGGTATGAAGGGGCGGAAGTGAGATAAACTGTTGATTTCCAGACGGGAAATAGTGTTTACTTTGTGAAAATCCCACAGAGTCGTGAGGTTTCCCTGCCACACGCAGAAATGATGTGAAATCTGGTTGAACTGACTCAAACATGACTGGTGAAATGCCTCCTCTCTCTCCCTCCTCCTTTCATCCATCACTCTCTCTGTGTGCCTCTATCTGCGACCGGCCCCTCCTCTCCCCTCCCCCATGATCAGGCAAAGATTATGGATCACACAGAGGGAGTTATTTATAGACCAGGATTCCCGAGGGAGCTCCTCGCCCCACCGGGCATCCGTGCACTCAGACAAAACCCCATGCATGTTTAATCACAGTTTAGGAGGAACGGAGTGCACACATTCATTTACAATCCAAACATGGTGAGCAAATGCCAACCACAATGAGTGTGATAAAAACAAAGTTACACAAAGACACAAAAGTGACGGCAGTGTTAAGGCTTACAGATTAAGAATGAACAGTAATTGCTGACATAATGTTTCTCAGCTGTGAGCCACACACACACACACACACACACAGGTGCTCACACAGGAGGGGAGGCAAACGCCATGGTGACTGGTGGGATAGTGACCAGCAGTTGGTTGGACAGGGCAGGAGGGGAGGGGCTAGAGATGGAGGGAGAACCAATGATGGCAGCCAACTAATTCAACAAATGGCCTGCATGTGCATTCAGCTCAGCGCTTTACCGTGAAGCCCGGGATGGGTGTGTATGCGTGTTGATGTAACTCACAGTGCATGTAGGTGGAGTGTGGCAGTTTTATGTGCTTTGTGTGACCACCTCTGTGTTTCCTTCGTCTCCCTTTTCTCTTTCCCCAGAAGACAGCTAGTCAGCGACCCCGCTGGGTTGACGCGATCAAAGGTCTCTAATCAAATCATTTAAAGAAGGATTTAAAGATGATCTGTTTTCAGGTGGGAATATAGAGATGCACAAAACCCTTAACTAGCTCTATCACAGCTCTGTCAACTCACAGCTGAAGTGCTGAAGCTGGGATACAGACACATTGCACAGACACCAGGCATAAACCAATACGGACAGATATGAAGCCCCACGCTGTCCACTAACCAAAATGCAAATTAAATTATTATTATTCAAAAGGGTAGAAAATATAATCTGGCCCAAAAATCTAATCCTCCTGCAGGAGTGCATGAACTCCTCACGTTGTTCATGACATTAAACTGTTTTATGTACTTTTTTTTTCTGTAAAAATGTTTTGAGCGATAAATGAATCCCTTTAAAGTCACATTATGTTGAAAAAAAGAAACATCCGTACAGATTTCCTCACACACACACAAAGAGGCAGAGACCTAAACACACACGCATGTACACAATAAGCTATGGGGAGGGACAGACACAGCCACTACCATCTGCTCCATTCAGTTAAAGGCTGCACTGAGTGGTGCTGAGCGAGTGTCTCCATACATCAGTACCATTCAATAAACACTGTCACTACTCAAAGCTGCACACCCACACAGCCAATCAACACACACACACGCGCACACACACACACACACGTTCCTGAGGTGAACACACACAGTGAAAAATCTATGGGCTAAACAAGTTTATATAAAAACATGTGTGCTCGGGTATCACACTCAAACACACCAACTTAAGGTAACACACAAATGTGAAATTAATCAGGGCACACATCAGGACTAAATACACTCATCCTTTACACAACAATTACAAACCAGCTCAGTAAAACTGAGGTTAAAACATCAACATAAGCTACCCGAAAAACAATCTGTGCATAACAACAAGAGCTCTTACCCATCAGTTGTTTCGTGCTGTCCGGTTGTTGTGTGTGGTGTTTGTGTTTGTGTGTGTGCAGTATCTCAGTGAGAGAGAGAAAGTGTGCGTTTGTAGCCAAAAGTGCGACTCTGAACAGAGCTGTAAAGTCCACTGTAGCACCAAAATACAGCAGACCAAGCTGGTTTCAGTGAGAACAGATCTCTCTCTCTCTCTCTCTCTCCGTCTCTCTGTGTCTCTCGCCGACGTGCTCTGCTCTGTACTCCGGCTGCCACTGTCTCTCCCTCCCTCTGTTCCTCTGGTCCCCTCCCACTCTCTCTCTCTCTCACTCTCTCTCTCACACAGTGACATCAGAGGGCAGTCTCAGGCATGTTGAGCATTTTACTGGAGTCTCTCTCTCTCTCTCTCTCTCTCCAGCTCTAATTCACAGATCAGCGGAGAGACACAGAGATTGTGACTAAATTCTCATTTGACTAAACAAACACTGTGGTTATGTGCTTTTTGGTCTCAACACGGCTCATTGTTGTTGTTGCTGCTTACATTACTTGATGTGCGTTACTTGTTGCACACACAGATATTCCTGGCTCTTTTTTTTTATTTTTTTATCTGAAACCCTCCTACACACCAGCAGCCCGACAGAACAGACAGTTGAAGCTGACTTGATGATAATGGATAATGCTGCTCTGCCTTGTAACTCTAACCATGAAAAAAAAAAAACACACACACACACACACACACACACACACACACACACACACACACACATGTGTCACACAGTAGATGCTGCTTACAGCTGTGGCTTCCTATTCAACCTCAATATGTTTGAACAGGAATTTCTGCTTGGGATGTTTTGTCAGGTCTTGTTTACATATTTTTAAGTTAAAGCTTGGCTGTGACTGGAAGTAAGAAGGTGAAAATGACCATCACAGAAAGATCTACGGAGGTGCATTGAGGGCCTTAAACATATTACAAATATATATAAGGTAAATACTTAATATATAAATATATAATATATGAACCAAAAGTACTAAACGAAAACACAAAGAATAAACGTTAAAGGTCTGAATCACAGTTGAGACACAGATTTGTATATGGACGCCTGAGAAGAGCGTTGATGAACGACAAGGTTCGGATTGAATAATAATGAGGAGTCATTACAGCAGCTGGAGAACGAGGCTATTGACAGGCATCAGAGTTCCCTAATGACAAGTGCTCCTCTGGGGGTGAGACTTGACATATGTCTTACTGTCACATCAATGGACAGCGTGATACTAAATGTGATACTATCGATAAAAACAACAGGCAGGATGGGACTCACTTGTATGAATAGCTGTTCACTTGGTGAGAGTCTAACTAAACAAATGACCACATTTGGTTCCAGTCCTCATTTGCAAAACAGCCTACTTTTTCATTCCTTTTCAATCACACAGACTCAAAGAGGGAAGAAGAGACAGGGTGCCATTTGTGAAATAAACCTGCTGGTGCTTGCTGCAGATACTCAAAGCGTGCTGCGCGGCACCGCGTTGGGCAGTTGAGAAATTTAAACTTCATGCAAATGCCGTCGAGTGGCAACCATTAGCGCTTGTTTTGATTTCCACAAGAAACAGAAAGCACAAAGTTGTTTTCTACTCCACTTCACTACATGAAGAGCGATGAAAAATGGAGAAAAACTGCTCCTAGCTATCGATGGCTCCCCACCTCTCTATGATAAGTGAACTACAGTCAGAATATAACCCATCGCATCAGACTGGAGCATGTAAACATGGTGAAAATCCACAGACTCCTGAGAGTCTGCAGACTGTCTGTCACTTTAGAAGGTTTATGTTGTAAAAAGAAAAGCATGGGGGTGTCTCTTTAGACCAACACTGGGACGCATTAATGCCACATTTACTTTCACTCGTCAACGGCCTAAAATCATGCAGAGCGCAGTAACCACATTATTCTACATCCAGCTGCTTTTATATGCAGTCGGTCAATAAACAGGAATCTCTCCTTTCCATTAACATTTATTTAGACATATTACTTTAAATAAATTGTATCTAAATATTTTACAAGCAACTGACTATTAGAGGACCTGCGCACACACACACGCACACGCACACACACACACACACACACACACACGCACACGCACACGCACACACACACACACACACACACACACAGATGTTTTGACTTAATGTAATTAATTGGACAGGATTGGATCTGCTCAGGCTGAAGAGGGCTGGAGCTTTGCTAGGAACTGTCTGACGCTGAATGAGGGAGATGTCGGTCACATCTGTGCACACCCACAGAGTCTAATCAGGACAAAATAAGTAAGAACTCTGACATTATTATCATCATTATTTAGTTTCAGTTTCACTTTTATCAGAGTTGAGTCCAAATATTTTGGTCAGCATGAAGCTCAGTGTCATTATTTTTCTATTGATCCCACTGCTGTTACTCATTTCTGAGTTTTGCACATGTTCAGAAATAAGGTGTCACTATGAAAAACATGTTACCAAATGTTTCTTATTTACTTATCTCAGCTAAGGTAACTGGTTTGTTTGTTTACATGGTGTTCGTCAAATCTGGTTACATCAGAAACCCGATTTTGTGTGGGTTTGTGTGTATGTGTGTGTGTGCGTGTGTGTGTGTGTTTGAGGTACATGTGTGCCTGCAGGTGCATGTGGGGTGGTCTGCGTCTGTGCAGTGCGCTTGCAGGAGCTATTTCTGAAGTTCGGCGTAGAATCCAGGAAGCAAAGTTTTGTTTGATCAGACAACACACCCACACACCTGGCTGCGATAAAAGTCTGTGTTATCAGCTTGTTGTATGGTGTTGACGTCAAAGGCTTAGCTAAGTTTCATGCAGCCATGAGACTGATAACAGCTAATGCGGCTGAACCAAAACCATAATGGCACACACACACGCACACAAACCCCTTTTTCATTTTTAGAACAGGGAGAATCACTCGGGGGAGGGCACTGGCCTGACTGTCACAACTGAGCAAAGGAGCACCTCATTAACTTTGCGGTAAAAAAAAAAAAAAAAATCAATGTATGGACATTAGGTTAGTTGGCAACTAACATGGTCAAAGATCAGTGGCTGTGAGCCAGAGGCTTGTCAAACAGAACAGCAGGGGAACATGTGGACAGCTTTCCAAAATGTTGTTTTTGGCCTTAATGCCGCCTGCAGTGCATTACTAAGCATGGCAGCATGTTGAGATGGATTATGCAATCAAAGTTTATAAGTAACACAGTCAAAGAAAGTATTCAGAAGTATGTCAAGCATCTGAAACACAAAAGATTGTGTACTCTATAATACTGTCTTGTGCTTTAAAATGATTTCTCCTACAATTTAAAGCCCAAAAAAGTCCACATCTGCACAGCTGTGAGGGACACATTTTATCACCTGTCCATGCTGTGAAGCCAAAACAAGCATGCTTATCTGATATTAAAATGCATGTACACAGACATTAAATCAGGTGTGTATAGATCCACATGCGGGGACTTGGAACATATAAGGGACTTAGTGAGTGGGGTAAGTGTGTTCATCAATTGAAAACTGCACATATGAATGGGAATTTGTGTATGAAACCTTGTGTGCAGGGTGGTGTGTGACCTAAAAGATAAGACAATGAATGTCTATGTGAAAGAGGGCTCCTGCAGTTATATTATTAACGGCCTGTGAGAGAATCAGACAAGGCGATAAGTGAGCATATCTGAGATAAATAGCTCATGTAGCTATCTCCATCAGAGTCAGCGTGCGCCTTAAATAATGCATGTGGCATAATGATTGCAAGGCATGCTGAAGTACACAGTATGGCAGCGAGGCAGACAGGGCTGATGAATAAGTAATGGACGGCGTCCGCCTCGTAATGTACACACGTGTGCACGAACACACACTCGCGCACACACACATGCATGCAAACCATAACCACAAGCTGGTTCATGCTCAAGAGAGGAGGGAAAAAAAAAAAAAAAAAGCAACTCTTATTTTTGTACCTTCTTATGCTCTTGTCTTCTCCCTCCTCTCCACAGCGACAGAGGGATAGTGGGAGGAGGGCTGCTTTTTTCATCCATCTCCCCAGAGGACCCCAGACCCGACTCCAAATATGTGAGATACTGTGTCGTTTATTATTGATTTGGGTTATTTATAATACACACTCTCACTTCAACCCTCCCTTTTCCATCTCTCTCTCTCTCTAGTCCCATTGACGGTTATTTCTGGGCAACTCAAAATCCATTTAAAATAAATCAATAAATCTGAAACTTCGATTCAAAACAATCTTTAAGCTCACTAATGCAATGCAACTTGAAATTACAAAATAAACATGCTGAATTGATTTCTTGTATCTTATTTTAATTTTGATCTAAAGCAACTGAAGTGTAAAGAAAGTATTATTTTGTACTTTCTCCATCTTAAAAAAAGAAATTTTAAACGGCTACAGCACTTAAGAGGATCGATTGACTGATTTTAATAAGTCATATCTTATTATTGCTGTTGTATATGATTGCATAATCAACATTTACACACATGAAAACCTTTATACTAGACCATCCAAAACCAGAAGAAAAAGTAATATCATTTGACCAAAGCTGTTCCAGACACATTTCAAAAGAGGAAGTGTTTGGGGCGATTAATGTGCGCTTGCCTTTGTTTGTGTTTGTTTGTGTGAGTCAGGGTGCATCCACAATGTATTGTGTGTTATGTTTTTATATGTATAAAAAAATAAAAATAAAAAAAAGAGCTCTGAAGGTGAGTGATGTTGTTGCTATAACCCTGTGAGTTAATGTCTCTCTCTCTCTCTCACACACACAGAAGAGTTCACACAATCCTAAAATCGTGTTTGCTTGAGGCTGCCAATGTGATCTAGGTGAGGTAACAAGCTCTACAAAAAAACGTACCCACAACAAGAATCAACTCAGGGTTGGGAGTAACTCTCAGTTATGAGGAAATCTCAAGGCTTCAAAACACCTTCTTAAAACCCAGACACGGTAAGAAAAGGAGATGCTTTGAGCCCTTGGCTGCAGCGGGGAGCTCTGTTCATTCATATTTTACGCCCTCTCTTTCCGTCTCAATGGTAATGCCTTCCCAGTCTGCACCAAGCTTGCAGCAGACAGAGAGCCATTAGCCGTCGGCGATGCTAAACTGAACTTATGAGAGATGTCAGCTCACCACACTGCTCCCTGTGCACTTAAAATCAAATGGGTCACAGGAATGCCCTTGTGAACTAAAGCTGGACCCACAACCTCTTTATGGACAGTAAAGATTATAGCAACCTGCCTAATATGGGCCTTGTCAATAATGAAAACAGACATAGAGGTAGTGAAGATGGATACGAATGGAGGACTGCATCAATAAGAAAGATGGGTCCAGGAGGATCTTGACATTTGTCTAATTGGTACAATTTAAACAATGGTCTGTGTTTGTTGACATATCTATTCATGGAGGATTGTTTTTTTTATTGTTTTTTTAATCAGTAATTGAAGAGGAAAAAGTCTATTCTTAAACATGTTTTTCCAGCTTTGTAAATACCCAGCTCTCTTCACCCCACACACGACAAATAATGACAGACAGGAAACAAGGTCTTCTTTTTTTCTATTAAACAAGGTTGTGGTAAAATACAGTCTATCAGTGATGGCCACGCTGTAGCCATTAGGCCGCGGGCTTGGCTGTAATGAACTCCTCTTCCCGGACTGAGGAAGGCTAACCTCTGGTCATGGTGGTGTTGTTAGCCAGAAGCTAGCAAACCCCTTATGAGAGCACAGAAAAGGTCTGAACCCTGAAGTGGCCATCCATAATAGATAGGTTCCAGAGGACTCCTCTAGATCCATATGATCCAGCCAGGGCTTTTAAAAGCCTTTACACAACACACCTCGACATTAACAAGTCAGTTCAACAGGAAGTGAAATGGCAAATGAAAACTGTTTATCTTACATCTGCACATAAACACACAATAAACTCAAACTGTACAATCTAACCTTTAAGACCTCACCGTAAGAATTACAAAAACTACAGAATCTAATATGTGCTCTAATGAGAATAATATTAGTTATTACTGAGTGCGGCAGACAAAAAACTTTTCAGAGAACTGCCTACTGATATTATCGGCTGTTGGTGTGCCAGACATCTGCCTTAAATTGCAAAAGGGGAAGGTAATGAAAACCACAGACGCACATCAACAAGTCAAAATCAAGCAAACTGAAACCTGCTGCAGCAAACAACACTTAATAGTTTCATTTGAGTACGTCAGTTTGACAGAAGGCTGCTGGTCCCATCCTATCACAGAATGAGAACAGGCTGAGACATACCAGCATTTACAACAGAAAATTACAAACCAAAATCAATCACTTTCGATGGAATCGGTCGGTGTATTCGCTTGTGGAGGTGAATATGTCCATCTAGAGCATCGTGCAATTTTGTGCTGCTGACCAATTGAATTGATTGCTAATGACTGTAACCTGCTAATGTTGTGAGCACCCAGCTCACTTTATGAGCTGTCGCTACCATAGCCTTAACAAGCTACGGTTAGCCACTGTGAACTTTGTGTGGAGCGTTGTTTCAACAGATCACAGCTATTGCAATTCGGGACAATAACAGTAACACTTCAGGACATCACAAATGTTGACGACGTGTTGTTAATAGAAAGTTAACAACTAAAACTCTTCTCACTTATTTACTGTGTCTGTCTTCTTCTTCTCTCCGAGTTTGATGTCAGACTAGAAAACCTGCAGTGCTATTATACTGCTCTCATCAGTCCTGGAAGAATCACATGTCTAGTACCTACGACATCTACAGTACCCTTTCCTACTGTAGAAAAACAAGTAACGTCACATTTTCAAAATTTTGGCATTGACTTGGTACCAATGTATCAATTCTAGTGACATCCCTCCTCACATCATCCAATTTCAACTCTGTTCTGGCAGATCACAAACTGCTAATTTGAATGAACTGTTTTAACTTGTTTGGTTCATGACCATGAGTGTAAGTAGCTTCCAGCCCCAAATATTTTGCAAGGACATGAAAATTTATTTTGCTATGCCAGTTTTTTGGTATGACCATGAACATACAGAGAGTTCTTTGATATTTTTCAGTATCTAACTAAATGTGACTGATGATTATTACCAGTAATATATTCAGCTGGTGATACACTTTTCATCCATATGTTGAATACCGGGGATAATAATAGCTGCTGTTTTAAAAGCAGGACACACTAGGACTAAAGTTTTGTGTCTGCTTTTGTTGTTCTTTTCCTGTTCTCAGTCTGAACTGTATGAGAACAAAAAAAAATGCGCTAAAAATCTACTTTACAAGGACTTGTATATATTGACACACTAACACAACCTCACATTCCAGACATCTTCCAAAGCTCAGCCAGACAACACGGCAAAACATACCAGGTCGTATGCAATATTCATGACATGGTAACATGGTGAAATCTTTTTCCCTCCACAACATCCACATAAACACAAACTCTCTCAGTCTCTCACACACACACACACACACACACACACACACACACACACACACACACACACACACACACACACACACACACACACACACACACACAGTCCACCTGCTATAGCTGTCAGGATAATGGCACTGATGCAGATAAAGTGGGTTAAGGCATTGCCTGCTCTGCTGGAAGACAAAAACAAGTCTGGCTCTGAGCACTCTGCCATACTTTCTTAGACCTGAATGTGAAGTGTGTGTGTGAGTGTTTCTCTTTAACCGGGTTGACATGAAGGCCACAACCTCGGGCTATGTCTGTGGATATAATTAGGTACTGGTAGACTCTCTTGTATTCCCTTTATAAATCCAATCTTTCTCTCATGGATCAAATTGAATTCCACCTTCGCTCTCTGATAGCTTCAGGTTAGCATTAGCATGTTGCCTTAAACCCTTTGCGTCAGTACAATGTACAGTTTGACAACTTGCTGATATACCTTTCAGCTTCCATTTTCACTGCAGACGTAGGTAAATGATTCTGAAACTGTTGTGTGCAAAAGAAATAAAAAAGATTCAAGGAGACCAAAGGAAGAAAAAAGCAGGGGATTATATTTCAGTTCATCAGGAGTTCAAGAGGAACATTTGGAAACACCCCTTGGGCAATGACTTTGACATGGTTGTTAGTGTGTGTGCTCGCCTGTATGTGTATGTATGTGTGTATGTGTGTGTGTGTGTGTGTGTGTGTGTGTATGTGTGTGTGACTGATGGTGGCTGAGCAGAAAAGAGGCAGCTGCCCACCGACTCAAGCCTACACCAAACTGGCACCAGGCAGAGGAATCCATGCCAGGTCAGGGAGTACTTGTGGGTGGTAGGGGGCTTTCGGGGCCCATCTGGGGAGCTGGCACCAGGGCCTGAGGGATGTGTGGGCTCCCTGGTGAGCATGTGTATACAAAACAGGTTGTCTCTCCCATCAGGGAAAAAGGTGGTTCAGGCAGGTGTACAGCTAAAAATTGAATGCGAGGTTATAATCTTTTGACTCCTGAATTAGGACTTTAATCTGATAGAAGGGAAGAGAATGTGATTTGGTGATTCTGTCGTGTAATTATTGCTTCATGCTTCAGTGCTAAATAGTGTGTTGGAACGTCAACTTTTCAGCTGGATCGCTGATGAATAAGTGCAATTATTGCTGGCAAGTCTCAACTTTTACTTGACCTGAATTTATATTTCAAAAGTAAGTTTAATATTTTATAATAATAATAATATTTATTCATAGATCTTATGAGACCATGATATTTTGAGCATTAAGTGCAGTAATCCAACACTAGTGGGGATGGAAAACCATGTGCAGAAAGTAAAAAAAAAAAAAGAAATAGATGACAAGGAGGTGAAAATACAACTGTTACACAAGCGTAATGAATGTCCCAAAATCTTTGTGTAGGGCATGTCCTGTTGCATGCAAGCACAAACACAAACACACACACATATTGACAATGTCAGGACTGAGGTCAAGCATTCAGTCACACACAGGGACACAAAACTCCATGTTCCAGTGAGTGGGGAGGGAGGTAGCAGGGGTCTGGCTGGCAGACAAGTGTCTTCGCACAGTCATGGTGACCTACACACGGGGTGTCATCTGGAACACACCTTCCCCATCTCTGCCTTCTCAGCACTAATCCTCCTGTCACACTTTCAGCTGCTGTCTCACCCTCTTTTCTTCGTGTATTGCATCTTATCTACAAGTGCACACTGCATTTACCAGAAAAGAAAAAAAAAAGAAAGAGAGATTCAAAGCAGGGAGGAAATAAAGATGATTAAAACTCAACACGTCAGATGGTGTCAAAAATTGTCAACTTCACTTTCTCTCGAAATACAAGATTATGATCTCGTGATTGTGATGTCAGGAAGACGTGATATACGCCGCGTCCTCTGAAGATTTGTAGCTATGAAAAGAACCTATGAAAATACAGAAGATACAGAAGAGAAGTTGGGTCAGATGAGGGTTCCCATATTTGTTTTATTTCCGTTTTATTTGAAGTCTTGATCCTTAAGAAGATATATTTGTGGTTTTAAGAACCAAAAACCATCTCAATGTAGTTTAACATCTTCTCTCTCAGGCTTCTCTCTGAAGCTGTAGGAACAACAGGTCGGTGAGCCAATCAGAAGAGAGGAGGCTCTGAGCCTACTAAAGTACTAATTTAATGACTGTTTCCTGAGTGATGAAATAAAAAATATAGCAGATTTCAGGAAAACACTCAGAGAAACCAAATCCTGTAAATGAGAAAGTGGGTCCAGGTGGGCAGGGCTTGGGGCATGGCTGAGGAAAGTGACTGCATTATTGTGACATCACGAAGTTACAAAAGTCCTGACGTCTCATTTTAAGGCTCAGTGTCTGAAAACAGGCTGTGTGCATTTCTCTGTGGACTGAGCACTTTGATACTTTCACAGTATTAATATAGAATGTAGACCTGCTTTATAATAAAAAAAAGACATTGAAATCTACCTTTATACTATATGAGACCTATAAGACTTTTTTCATCACAACTCTGGGATGCCATTGGTACACCCATACACCTACTTGTTAATGCCAATATCTAATCTTGGCAGCAACATACAACATCCAAACTGGGAAACAGATCTACTGTAAGTGACTTTGACAGAGCAATGATTGATGCCAGACAAGGTGGTTTGGGTATTTCAGAAAATCTGCTGAGATTGTCACTCTGTAGTATTTACAGTCAGTTTCAGCAAACATTCCGTGAGCAGTATTTCTGTGGGATAATACGCCTTGTTAATGAGAGAGGTCAACAGAGGAGGCCAGACTAGTTCACACTGACAGGAAGGCGACACTAACTTAAATAACCATGTGTTATAACAGTGGTATGCAGAAGAGCATCTCTGAACGCACAAGCCTGAAGTGAATGGGAAGATCTGCAGTGGAATTTGTAATCTAGGAAGCAGGGTTGGTAGTTGGACATGTCCATCTCTTTATGGCCACACTCTACCACCCCTCTTCTAAATGCCTACTTTCCAGCATAACGCCATACTTTTTCACAAAGCATATGTCACCTCAAAGTGGTTCAATGAACATGGCAACAAGCTCAGTGCACTCCAACGGCCTCCACTGTCACCGGATCTAAATTCAGTAGAACACCTTTGGGATGAGCTGGAACGGGAGATTCACAGCATGAATGTGCAGCTGAAAAATCTATGATTCGATCATTGAGGCCATCGCCTTTTTGAATCCATGCCACATGCTACCCAGTACCAGAAAGGCGTACCTAATAAAGTGGCCACTGAGTGTATAGTCAAGCTCTAGATGTGGAATGAACACGTAAAATCAGTGGCCAAGTGAGCACAGATTTAGAAATCCCATACTGAGAAATGAGTTGGAGTTGAGTGAACGAGCGAGCAAGAGAGAGGGCTACGATGTGTGTGAGTGTGTGTGAGAGATAGAGAAAAAAAAAAACTAGAGAAATGCAGATGCAGAGTGAGAAAGAATGTGGCCAAAAATATGTTTCTCTCCACTTTGTGTGATTTCCTTTCCAGAGTTTTGAAATGGTAATGAGCCGGCTGATATCTGCATAATGTGCCTTTCCTCATCCCTCTTCTTCTACTTACCCAGGCCCTCTTCTCCTCAAATTGCTGCTCTCCTCCCATGTCTCTCCCCACCCACCCACC
>NW_019525242.1:2504831-2507394 GCF_002814215.2 Seriola lalandi dorsalis | reverse complement strand
ATTCATTGCATTTACTCTACCTACTTCTCCCACTCTCAGGTTCTTAAGTGCTCAAAGATAATTGAAAAGTCTAAATAAAGATAAGCTGTTCAGTCCGGGGACAGGAGCTGGCCAACAGGTCTGCCACTTCCTGTGTGAACCGCTCCTCATCCTCTCGCCACATGTTTGCCTCTCATTCTGCTAAGCCTTACTATCAGCGCTGTGCAGACAGAAAGTGGACATGTGCACAAAGAATTAAGACTAAAAAAGTAAAAAAAAACAACTGTCACGTTTTTTTTTTTTTGCTGATTTCAACAGTGCACACCAGGCTCTGATTAAAGGAGCCGTAACAAAGCCCTTCTGTGAAGCTACAAAACCGCTTCTGGTCTACATTATCTGTCACTTCTGCTCCTTCTCCTGCTCTACTCTGTCTATTTTCCCATCCTCTTCTTCTTCCAATTTGTCTTCCTCTCTCCTCCGCCTCCTTCATCACTTCTCTCACCTTCCCCTCCCTCCTCCTCACTCCCTTCAGCGTCTGTGCTCTGACAGTTATGTGTGAGTGGAGCGTGGGCTGCTGCTAATTTGTGCAGAGTGGGAGAAAGCTGTTTTGGCTTGGGGAGAGAGAGCCGTGTTTAGCCTATACGGCGGGATGGATGGACAGACGTGCCATGCAAACTCACACACGCACACACACACACGCTTATCTTATGTAGTTATAGTCGTGAGGACACCGAGCAGCTTACCCTGACCTTAACCATCACAAATAAATTCCTAACCCTAAAACCAACCTTCAACCAGCCTTTTAGTGTTGTAAGGACCAGCCAAAATGTCCTCACAATGATGGTTTCACACCAAAATTTTTCTACACGCACACACACACACACACACACACATATATACACACACACACACACACACAAACACACACACACACACTCATTAATACATGTTTGCCTAGGCTGTAATTTTCACTCCCTCTCTCCTAATGTCACATGAGCACTCACAGATACAAACAGATGCTCAAACCCACATTCGCATCTAAGTGTGGAAGAGAGAAAGGTGCTGACTTCTGCTCCTCTTACAGTACCTCCCCCTGTGCACAGTTTAGTCATCCTGATTAATATGCGCCCAAATCTGTCTCCATCGCTCAGTCTTCCTGATCGTCCTCCTCCAACTCTCTCTCACTCAATTTCAAATTTCCGCTTCTTTAGTCATTCACTCTGATTGACGCTCGTTCTTACTTTTGATCCCAAACTTTCAAAAAAACAAAAGAAAAGAAACACACATACACACGGACTGAAGGTCACCAGCGCTGACGGCAGCTGCTGTCATCTCATTACAGGCTGTGTTGAAACAGACTTCACAGCATAGGACACATACACGCACAGGAAGTGTTACTGTTGCTCTTGGCATCCACTTAATTAATTCTAACACATCAAATGAATGTGTTAATAGAATATTGTGCTGTATTTATTCCAATAAAACACTTTTGTGCTTTTTTTGGCAGGTATTTAAACATTTATTTATTATTAGGATTTTTCCAAACTCTGAATTTTCCAGGCTAAATTTGATTCAGCAGTTCAGTCCTATGATTTGACACATGGGTGACCCAGTGTGCATCAGGCTTAACACCTGTTACACCCATTGCTGAAGTTCATTTTCACAAGATACTTGGAAAAAGTGTGAGATGCTTTATAGGCCTGCCATTTGTCCATAGCGTTGGATTTTAAAAACATGTTTTGATGTTACTGACATTTACAGTGTTAGTTTGTTGAGTCAGCAAATGGTAGAAATGAAGTCAAACCTGACTATTTGTTAACTGTTATTAACTAAAGCAGTGATGTGCAATGTTTTCCAGGCACTTCTGAGGTTTAAATTTTGTCCATCACACAAATATCATCAGGGAGGTGTCTGATCAGTCCCCAGTTCATTCTGCAGCACGACAACAACGCCAAACATACAACCAGAGTCGTGGAGTCAATCTTGGATTACATGAGGAGACAGAAGACACTGAGAGAGCCTTTATTGTTTTAGTCTCTGTGCCACTGTCGTCATAGGCTACCTGCCAAGTCAAGTGTGTACTGCGTTGCATTGAACCGGGAGTAGTGGTGCTGTTATGAAGGCAAAGGGTCGTCACAGGTTCATCTGATTTGAGTCAGACTTAGCTGATGATCCTGGCTGCAGTGTAACTCTAACTAATATTACTAACAGTACATATTTACCAAATAAAGTTTTGGTTTTACTTCTCCTTTTCTCAGTACACTGACTTGCACTTCCTGTTTCTCTCTCTCATCAGGGAGTCGATTAAATAATTTGTAAATATCAATACCATTAAGTTAATTTCTGTCCCTATTAGAGAAGCCTGGTACCAAAGGCAGGTGTCTAACCAAGGAGAAGAGCTGGGTAATAACACACAGTATTTATTTAAATTCTAATTAGTGCAGGTAGTAAATCTGTTTATGAAACGCAGGTTCTGAGATCAATATGAGGGTAAGTGCATTCAGGATTGTTTTTTATTTGTTTTAGTCAATGTGCCACTGTCGTCATAGGCGACGTGCTTATGACAAGGGTCTACGTACGTTGC
>NW_019525242.1:2384949-2504766 GCF_002814215.2 Seriola lalandi dorsalis | reverse complement strand
CATCTTTGTAATACAGTTCAAGAGGAAGTCTCAAGGAAGGCTGCATCTTTCTGTCACTACATAGTTTAAGTAATCATGCTTCTTTTCTACATTTCTGAAAACCTGATCTCAAAAATTCAAACTCAAAAAGGCTCCATACAAGTACCATCAATACTGAATATAAAAAAAAAAAAAAATCTGACAGAACCCATATAATTCCAAGCCTGCATGTCCTACAAATGTTTGTATGTGTAAAGTGTGTCTACATCTGTCTGTGTGTTTATGCTATTACACGTGTCACTGCTGCAAGCAATGAAACATGCTATTAACAGGTTACGGCTCCAGGTCTTGGCAACCGTAACTATGACATCACTGCTGCATCAGCATGTCCTCCCGCCACATGGGACAAACATACCGCATGTGGGTTGATGACATGCTGATGGGCTGAGATCATCACACATTCTTGTCAACAGGAGTGTGAAGTTCCAACTAAATGTCTCGTTTCACATGCACTTTTACATACACACACATGCGCGCTGGCACGTGCAGGGCGACCTCTAAAAAGGAGCTGGTCACTGAATTATACATTTCCACGTACTAAAAACAACGTGCAACGTCAGCTGGTGGAGATGATGGCATGCCCACGGGTAAATGATAAGTTTCCTGATAAACACACACTGACGGAATACATTACTGAGCCATACATTAGCCAGCTAAGGCGGCCATGATCCCCCACTGAGCATCCAAGTTCTGTAATCACCCCCTGGTCCATTACGCATCAGTAACCAAAAAGACATGACTACATCAATCACTCAGCTCCATGGGAGTGAGGAGGCTCTACGTAGGTAGGCACCAGATTCATTACTGGTGTAAATACCAGGCAAAAACAATGAAAACCTGATCAAGTCTTCAAGTGACATCTAAGGAAAGTCTTTGTTTCTACTTTCACTCAAAAATATAAATGATTTCTGTAATTTCAATCACATGTTGGGCAGGATTTGGTTAAATCAGTCTATGGCAGTGTCAAACACACATTTACACTGTGACATCTGGTACAATTATTTTTTCAAATGAACTATTAATCAGGAAACTTCATCAAGCATATCAAATTTCAGTCTGCTGGTCCACTGCTTTGTAATCATGCTGCTCTAGATTCAGCGCCATTCAGATTTTCAATTTAGCCACTGATTATTATCCATGTTATGGATGGAAACCCATTTGCATGGCAAATCACAACAATGAGACTAATGGAGTGTTATAAATCCATCAAGTCATCAGTCCAAAGGAGTGATGGTCACACACACATATAGAAGTCCTACCGAAATGGTTGGAAATGGCAGCTGGTTTAAGAAGTTCCAGAGGTTGCTCCTTGCTGCTCAGACCACCTGTTAGAGAGGAGAGGAGGAGAAGTCAAGTTGAATGTGGTCATCACTACGGCATCAAAAGCTTGCATTAAATAAACTTAAAACACCAATATCTGTCCACAGTCACAGGAAAGAGCTGTAGAGAGAAATGGAGGAAAAGTCCAACATGAGAGAAGATGCACAACATAAATTGACAAGAAGAGAGCGGAAGAGAGCGGATGTGTGTAGTTATATGATATCTTGTTAAAAAAGTCAGACAGACAGACAGACAGCAGACAGAGAGAACAGACAAAGTTCACACATTACAAGTACATTTTCTCAAACAATCCAGCCATGGTGCTGAAGTTATAACTAAGAATGGCACTCAGTAAAAGGCAGACCTCCACCTATCTCACAATGTTGAATAAAAAGTGATAAAAGATTGGACACTAAAGTGACTGACTACGGCCTCTTGATGTGGTATTATGAGATGGGACCGGCCGAGGCTAGCTGGTTAGCGTGCTAACTTAAGTAGATCCAGTGGCAAGAATAAGCATGTGAACCCTTTGGAATGACCTGGTTTTCTTTTTCCTCGGTCATAAAACTTATCTGATCTTCATCTAAGTCACAAATGAAGACAAATACAATGTGATTAAGCCAATATCACACAAGCATTTTGAATCTTTTGTGGCATTAAACATTCACAGTGCCGGTGGAAAACATAAATGAACCCTTGGATTTTTAATAACATGGCGAACCTCCTTTGGCGGCAATAACCTCAAACCAGCTCTTCCAGTGGCTGCTGATCAGACCTGCACAACGTTCAGGAGGAATTCTGGACCGATCTTCCTACAGAACTGCTACAGCTCAGGTCTGGGCTCTGACGTCATTGTCCTGCTGCATCACAGAGCTTCTGTTGAGCTTCAGCAGGTAACAGCCACCCTGACATTATCCTGTAAGATACCTTCATAAACTTGGGAATTGATTTTACCCCCTGATGACGATGAGCTGTCCAGGCCCAGAGGCAGCAAAGCCCCAAATATTCCCAGCCTTGTGTCATCAGTCCATAAAACTTTTTTCCCAGCAGCGCTGTGGAGTGCCGAGCTGCTCTTTCGGATAGATGCGCCTTCCTCCGTAATATCCTGCCATCGGACACCGTGCTTCATGCAGCCACGCACAATGATCTGTGTATAGTGGACTCATGAACAGAGATGTGCACCAGCTCCAATGATTCCTTGAAGCCTTTAGCTGTTACTCTGAGGTTCTTTGATCACTGATCATTAGTAACAGTTTCTGCTTTAAGCAAATCAACAACTCTTGATCATAAGTCTTCTGGGATGTCCCACATCAAGAGGTGTTTCTTGTTAACAGCAAACGCAAAATCTTTTTTATAAGTCAAAGCAGCTCTAACCCACACCTCCAGTCTGGTTTCACATTATTATTATAACCGAGGTGTTCAGTCATTTTGTCCAACCTACACTATGAATATTTTAGTGATGTGTCTAGTATGGACAAGAACAATACCATGATTTGTGTGTTATTAGATAAAATAATATAAAATAGATTCTGCTAGTTCATTATTAACTCAGATGAAGATCTGACCATATTTGAAGACAAATTAAGATATTTTCAAACGGTTTGACTTACTTTTTCTTGCCACTGTATCTCTGCAGCACAATGCTTAGACATCTTTATGTCTTTGACATAACATTTTTTTTTTCACATTCTGTTGATAATATAAGTTTGATTTTGAATGCTTTAAGATAAAATACTTGCGTGTTGCCCTTTTAAGCCCTGTCTAGGGTCTCCACCCTTCATGTGCTTAAACAAACGCAGGCCTTTGGTCTTATGATTGTGCAGTTACAGATGAAAACAACACCAGTAGTAAATAACCTGTTCCAAAGAGGCCCGAGGCAAACTGATCACATTTGTTTTCTTGACTTGTCTGAAGCAAAGAGGGGAATACAATCTACCCCCCCATGGAACTAGGTGTGAACATGTTGTGCTCTGATTAAGTACAATAAATGATAGAAAAACACTGTGTTGACAGCTGGTTTTCATGCTCATTGATGATGAAAATGAAAACTCCTGCTTTAACTTCGGGGTGATTTCATCCACATAACCGGCCCTTGTCTTGGATTTTAGTGTCACTAAGTACATGAGCTCAAATAAATATTATATATTTCATCTTCACCATCATCCATTGTAGTTAATGACAGACTGAAGTCTGCAACCACAGTATCAGCAAACAATGATGTTCTACAATGCCTGTCCATGAACAAAATTCACTTCTTACTTGACTCTGGGGCTTTCTTACATTCAGGCTGATCTTTAGAAAGTGAAATACATGATCAGTTACACTGGTCTACTGTTAGGCCAATGAATAACAACCACTGATTTTTCATATCGAAGGGAGTAAAACTGCATATGTGAAAAACGCTGTATGAAGCCATATGTGGCTCCACAGGGATAAAGTCTGACAAGTTGCCCCAAGTGATGTCACTTGATTCAGAGTCAGTTGATGCTGAAGAATGAAAAATGAAAAAAAAATCTGGGCAAAAGTTAGAAAGAAGTATGCTTACCATAACTCTGTAGCCCGCCCCCTAGAGGCTGGAGGCTCTGGGCCACATTAGCCACAAGTAACATAACTGCTGCATCTATTTTGATACTTTTTTTAACTGTCTATTTTGAGTTTGACAATGTAATGGAGTGCAATGATAAGTTGGAAGAGTATTATTTTAAACACATAAGTCAGTACCTCATTCAATTTCAAATCTGATGTGATGGAATACAGCCTATAAAATATCACTGTACCTAATACTTTCTGACCGCATTGGTCACCCAGAGTAGACTATAATTAGCCAGCTGAACCGAATTGTTAACAACCTGCCAACATATATTTTGCTTGGGTATTGTGAGCCACCATTCTCATGCCTTATAATTTTCTATTCAAGCTCTTTTATTCAAGAAATCGGTGCAATCGCTACACAGATTTGCTGCAATATTTCTGCTCCCACCTGCAAACAGCTGGGCTTAAATTACGCAATCACTCAGCCTACATCAGTTTAATCTTAAAGATCGGCAGCTGGTACGAATGTTGGGGTCAGTTATCCTGCAATTATCACCACTTTGAGGAGGCAGACTCTCTGAGAGTGAAATATTTCAAACTTTGTCTATACTCAGTGGGTGTCAGCGCAGACACAGCAGGGTGTATTCAGAGGTTCAGTTAAGAACGTGCGCTAGACGAGGAAATACTTTCAAATTCAAAAACTCATTTTTTTTTCCAAACACGGCACTACTTATCAAACTGAAAAACCACAAGGAGTTAAGTACGGTTGTGTAGATCTTTCATGCAAAAATCAGAAATGTCCATCACCCACATCCCTGAGCCAGTGGAGACAGACACAAGGAAAGAAAAGCCAGTGTGGAAGAAAGGAAAATGTGAGAGGAGACCATGAGACCATGTGCTATGTCACACATGAACGAGCAGCAGCACATGACATACCCACAACTACTATGAATTTTGTTTTTCTGGGTTGCTAGGTGCTATTTTCAGCCTAAGCAGACTGCTCCATGATTAATACATGATGGAGGGGAGGGGCTGAATTAAATATTCATATTGTACACACAAACACACACCAAATGCATTTCTTGAATTTCATATTCAAGGCAAAGCCTGCTGCCTTTGTGTCTTTAACAAAAGTAGACGCTGACAAACAAAACTACACATGGAAACCAGGGAGAAACAAATAAACACAGAGAAGAGAAGAGAAGAGAAGAGAAGAGAAGAGAAGAGAAGAGAAGAGAAGAGAAGAGAAGAGAAGAGAAGATGATGATGATGATGATGATTTTTGCTGGATACAGTATGGGGATACAGTATTTGTGTGTGCATGTCTGTGTGCAAGTCAGTAGGGTGGCAGTGGCAGATGGTAGAAAGACGACACCAGAGCTTGATGGACGAAAGACAAGCCAAGCAATCACACACTCAGACACACACACAAAGGAAGAGTTGAAAGTGTAAGTGAGTGTTTTGCATCTTCTCTCTGTTGCAGCCATCACATTATTTTTCATTTTGCTCTCTGGCGTCCTCAAAACCCCTCTGCAAGGACGTTGTCATGAGCAGAGAATAATAGACAAAGAAAAACAGCGTGACTGAAAAGCTGTATATGAGGTTGTTTATGTTTCAGAGAGAGAAAGAGAAAGATAGAGAGAGAGAGAGAGAGAGAGAGAGAGAGAGAGAGAGAGTGTGTGTGTGTGTGTGTGTGTGTGTGTGTGTGTGTGTGTGTGTGTGTGGGTCCAAGTAAGGACAGAATCCATGCAAAATCACAGGGAAGCCTATACAAAAATGTGTGTATTTATCTGTGTGTGTACAGGAAACGTTTCTCATGGAAACCAGGCAGGTTTACGGGTTGTTCACCCATGACTGAGTAGAGGATGACCTCTGACACCTGGGGAGGAAGACAGGTCTACTGCTCTCTGCCTTAACACGCACTGACGACAGAGAATCTCCATGGAAACCACAACAAACAAATATGCAGAGAGAGAGAGAGTCTCTTGTGCGTACAAAGAAGAGTGCTCTTTTAAATCCAGTTTTCTCTGTTATTACTAGGGTTGAATATAGGCATAGAAATGCAATCACACTGCAGGCTGTTCTATACTTATTATATACTATGTCAAATACTTTGCTGCATACAAGGAGGCAGATGAATGCTGAATAGTCGGTGGTCAACAACTGAGGTCGCCGTGATGAGAACTTATCAAATGCACAAAGCAAACATAGCGTAGCATAGAAATGCTGCTCACAATCCTTATTTTACATCAAGATAGACAGTTATTAAATGCAAGAATATCAGCACTCTGATGCTGAAACAACTTGATGAAGAAAACTATCATTTATTATTCATGTCAGTCATTGAATATCTTTGGACTTGTGTTTTGGACTGGTAGCCAGGCAGGTTTGGTTGCCATGGGGAAATCTGAAGGGTATTTTTCACAATTTTAACAATTAACTTTTGTCATTAATAAATGAATCAAAAAATAATCTGCAAATTGACTAATAAGCTCTTAGAGGGGGTTCCAGAGAAGATATATACCAATCTCATATATGTTCGCAAAAAATATGAAGCTACCAACAGCAGTCTGTTAGCTTAGCATAGCATAAAGACTAGAAACAGGTGAAAACAACTTGCCTGGCTCTGCACAAAGGTAAAAGAATCTGCCTACCAGCGCTTCCCTCTACACGTCAATAATTAACTTATTTTCCATTGTGTACAAAAATCTTTGTTGAGAATTTGGTTTCATTTGGTTAATCAATGATTTACATCTGGACAGCTATTCTGATGACAGCAAGTATCTCTCTAACCAACCACTGGTCTAATTTCCCCCACCTCACTCTCTGAATTACTGCCTCCCAAGGCCAGCCATAATGGACAGTACGCTCAGTCCAATCTGGAGTAGACACTGTGTGTATAGCCACACATTTGTCTGCAAAGCACTCTTGTCCACTTTAAACCCGGGCACTTATCCATCCTGTCCAAACCACGCCACTGTTGTCTCTGAGTTTGATTGAATAGTTGTCCTCTCTACGGTGAAACTATTATCTGAAGTTACGGCAGGAACAACAGATAAAGTTCAAGAGAGATGAGACTGAGAGGTTCACTACCTCTTACAGCTTGTTCCATGGTCTGAGCTGTGGCTCTGCTGTTATAGACTGAATAAATGGAAAGAAGGGCACTCCAAATGGCATGGAGTTGTAGTTGGAAATCAAACCATCACGAGAGCAATTTTTGGATTCTTTAGTGTGGCAACAAGGGATATGACACTTTCTGCATCACCAATTTCTTTACACTATTTAAAATAAATGCTTCTAGTGCATATAACAACAGTAGATGGATAAATATATACTTTATTTATTATTTAGTATGCAGGAATATATTATCATGTTGGTATGTAACATCCTGCAGGGTGTATAGCACAGTTACAATGGAGGATGCCATTATGTTGGCCTTGAGTCATGTGGACTCTTTGATGGATATTTTAATGCGCTGACCTATGTGACCTGTGCCATATGCATGCCCTTCAGCAATAGTTATGCGAATCCCCCAGTGACATGTAGGGATATACATATGGCCACTAAAAAAACATATACACTAAGAAAAAGTACATGCATGTCTCCAAGCCTAGACAGGAAAGTGATTTGCTCTTTTTGCATGTGTCATATCCCATTTGTAAAAGCTTAGATGTGTCGACAGACTTCCTTGTGGATAGACATACGTGATCACCACATGGAAAAGGAAGAGGGGGAGTGCCAAGTTACCGATGCCTGGCAAGAGGACAAGTTGGCTCAGAGGCTTACAGGAAGCAGGAGTGCCTGCTTCAGTGAATACACACCCGGTGTACAGTGATGAGGAGAACCCTTCACCAAAGATACACAGAACACACATGAACGCTCAAAGAAACGCACTTGTGCACAAAAGGCACACAGTGAATGCACACCTTTCCTCCTGCTAGACCATGAAGGTGCAAAGTCACCTTGTTGTGGGCCACCACCTCCACCTGACCAGCAGTCACCACAACAGCGTGCCAGCCACGCCAACCTGTCTAGTCCACTACAACTCAGTCTGGTGTATTCTGAGCCCTCGATATCAGCGAGAGCTCTGCCACCATCCGCTCTGCCAACTATGCCATCCTGTCTGCTGAGGCTCCACCAAAATTGCCCTTCTGCTACAACCAAACTCAGAGCCAGTGTAAGAGTGTGCCAGCCACACCAACCTGTCACTGCCACCCTAAACCACAAGATAACGTGGTTGGAAGCCAACATATGAGGAGATTCATTTCGGAAAGAGACGTCCATCATGTGACAGAAATAAAAATTTTTACTTTTAACAGATCATCATGAAATATATGTACTTAGATGAGTAAATTTGTATGGTCTCTTCCCTTATATGGCAGCTTCCCCATGGAGATTTACATTTCATCTCATCTACTCTTTTGAAATAATCTGTTCACGTGATGCTAATCAGTCACAAGCCACATATAAAAAAAACTCATGACCCATGAGCATAACAAGACGTCATCGTAACCTGGATTTAGTTGCAGAGGAGCTAATTCTGTGCGACCTTGAACCTCCCGACAACACCGATAAACATCAAGCATCAGGCAGAAATATCAGGCTGTAAAATATCTCCTGTCGCTTTGTAAATAACAGGAAGTCAAACTACCGGAACCACTGCCAAATCTAGGCAGCAGGACTTAAGCAACATTTAACCTTGGTAGAACACAATTTCCCCTTGCAGACTAAGTTGCTAGCATTCATTTATGAAGTGTGTAAACACAATCATTTCCATGGTTTAGTGCGTATTTATGAGTAGTCACACAAAGACTGCCACCACTATGATTCACTGTGAGGACATGGAGTTAACTTAACACCGTCATCCCAGCAAATGAAGTGCCTCATTGAAGAGTCTCTAGTAGTTCTACACGGTACACTTTTGTACCAATGTGTAAAGAATCATATTCACAAATGCAAAGCAGTAAGAGTCAAAACATGTTGGCCAAGTAGTAGCATTTTTAGGTTTTGGTTTCTTTATATCTTCTCAATCTACGTTGCACACAAAAACGTAGAATTCCTGGTTTATTATATCAATCAAATACAGAAGAGCAAATATGACAAACTCCTTTTGCTTTGTTGCTAATTTGTCTGAGTCTATGTGCATAACTTCTCACCACTGCCTGGCTAAAAACCACTCGCTTGGTGTTGCGGCCATGTTTACCAACTACTCAGCACTTCCTCTGGGCATTTTGAACCTACAAGACAAACCGCAGCTTTTGACTTTATTTTTACTGCTGGACTTTTAAAAGGTGTCTGTCTGTGTCTGTGTTTACATGTGTGTTCCTCTGTGTGTACTGTTGTATATTTGTGTATCTTTGACCAGACAGGGAAAGACTTCTTTTTAGTTTAAAATATACATATCTGTGTATATCAAGTATATTAGCGATCACTGACATACTAGATATATATCAACAGGTCATCATCACAGACATACAATCCATTAGGGCTGGGCAATGAACACACAACAACTTATTGACTAATATTTGCTCACATCTCAAATTTCAATAGATTAATTGTGTGAATCCAAAACAATTAAACTGAGAATATAGCTGCAAATTATTAAAGAAATCATAATTTACTACATACAACAACAACAAAACAGTTATTAACACACTGTTTGCTATCAGGTTGAATGTGACATTATATCATGGTATAGCTGTAAGAAAAAAATAAAGAGAGGCCATGTGGTCTTACAGCCGGTCAGCAACACGAGAAAGTCCATGGGGAGACAGGAGATCCCTGTGATACCTAAGACGGGTGATGTGTGTGTGTGTGTGTGTGTGTGTGTGTGTGTGTGTGTGTGTGTGTGTGTGTGTGTGACTTTTAGCTGCTGAAAAGGCTTAAAGTGTACTAAAAGGAACGGAGACATCTGTGTAGTAGTAGACGGGTCACTGGGTAGAGAGAAGGGCCTTTCTGTTTTTAAGAGCATTACGCATGTGAATATCACATGGTAGATTACACTTACTAGTTACGCAATAGGTCACAAATACTGTAATATATACATATGCAAGACTACAATATACATGCTAACATCACTCTGGCAAAGCACTGCCTCCGTGTGGGCTCCAGGCTGCGCCTCCTCACTGAGAGGGAAACTATTTTTGAGGGACGGAGCACATCTGTGAGCTATCTGTTTCCATCCAATTTTTTACACTGAATACTCCAGCCAACATGCATCATGGGTATCCTGCTGAATTACAGCGCAAGTGACTTTCATCCAAGACAAACAAAAGTTAACAAACATGCAAATCCCGACATTTAACGCTACAGTAATCAAACGTTCTATTCATGTTTGTGGAGGGGTTCCAGAGAGTGACAAATCACATTTGATCAAACTCTGTAAAAGTTCCTGTCAAGACAAATCTGCTAATTTTCCAAACTGTAATATCCCAAGCATCTGTGTTTGTTTGGGCTATGAGCTTGGACCAAAGCAGCGGTTACTTGTGGCTGTGTTTTCAGACTGTTGTCATGGGTATATACGGCTATATAACGTGACGTGATCATGTGTGTGAAAAGGCACTAAATGGCTTATTCTCAAGGCAGGACCAACTACACTCTGCACAGACACCAGTTTCAAATGTAGGATGACGAAGAAAGTATGTATCTCCCTTGAACAATCTCTGAGACTGTCGTCACCTTCGCTCACTTTCCCCTCGCTTCTTCTCTTATCCAATCTCATTCTGTTATCCTGTCACTTTATCCCAAGTTACTCTTGCTTATTCCAGTCACCTTGCAGGAAAAAATTTGCATATTAAAGAGAGTGAAACAAATAGTGACATGGACATGAGAAGCAAGCTACGTCATCAGGCTGTGAAACCACAGGAGTTAATTACGCCTTTTGTGTCTAGCTGTCTGTTTTCACATGAACTGTGTTTCTCAGTGTGTGTCGATGCCTGGAATATGGGTGTGATTCCCAGCATGTCCAGTCATGTTGAGTCATGTTAAGTGTGTGTTACAGACAACAGCGTTTAGAAGCACCGTGTGTTTCTGTGTGTGTGTGCGTGCGTGTTGTCAAGTGCTGAGATTAGCTGACTATAGGCTATGCATGTACATGTGTGGGTATGCAAACAAGGAGAAAGCAATAGTATGTCCATGTTTCTTAAAAGTTGTGTTGTTGATGGGGTTTTCTCCAGAAACATGACGTTATTTCCACCATGTTATTTAAAGCTGCAAAAATCAATTTATGGCCACTAGGAAGCAAAATAGCCACCACAACAAGCAGACAGACACACAGTCCTGACACACTGTCACGCTGTTAAGTCGTTACAGTTAATGCAGGTTTGGAGAAACATAATTAATTGAGGGTCATGATGCTCCTGGCCACCTGATGAGTCAAGTCCAATATTCACTCTGCTTTTAGCTCTGGTCTGGTTCCCATTAACCTCTGAGAAGCATATTAAGGTATTTTGGTGTCTCTCTTAGGCAGCTATTGTACATGACTCGCTTTATCAGACCTCCAGATGGAAATGACTTCCTCTGTTGTATTGATGAGTGTTTCTAAGACTCAACGCCACAGTAAAGGTACCGTAAAACCAAGACAACAACCCAGTGGAGTAGAGGTTTTCATGCGTCCACAATTTTGGATAATTTTGCAACCCTTTAAGATCCATGAATCAAGAGAACTGCCAATATCATAAATCCTGTAGCGACAGATTCTCCTAACATAAGCTCAGCTTCAGCCAAAGTCCCAGTTCTCATTCTCACCTCAAAACTTCATTCTCACCCCTTTTTGGACTAAAACCAGACCATAATCTTTCCTTATCCTTAACCGTGAGTTAAGAGCCGTGAGTGACTAAACATAACCATGAAAAAGCTGTAATGATGCTGAATATTGTGCTACAATTTTGGAAAAAACAAATATGTTCTCTATGAACATTTTACAGATCAATCTATCTGCAACTTGTCAAACATATTAATTAAAATTTCCTCATCACATTAATAGAAACGATCTCATTGCAATTATGTTTCCAACAAAACATATTTGCTGTTGCAGTTTAGTTGAATATGAACATAATTTATAGAACAGGGCTGAATAAAGAAACTTTTATGTTTTATAAATCAATATTTTCCCCAAGAGGAAAAGCAAACACTAATCCAATAACTACTGGTTGTCTGTGATCCAAACTCAACAGAGAAAGAAAGAGCAGGAGAATTTGAGAGGGACTTAAATATAAAGGTGCAGTAAAGCAAACAGAGACACGGGGGAAGACTGACATGACTTGAATACAATAAGCTAGAGTGCTGGACAAGAGTAAGTTGTCCCAGTGTCACAGCGTCAGGTGCTTTTGACAGGGGTGTAGGGTTGTGGGCTGGGGTCAGGGGTTAAGGGGCGACACACTTCACATCTTCCAAAAATAGCGTGTGACCAGTGAAGTGGCGAGACCAAAATAAAAGGCGGCAGCATTAAGAAATGTTTTCAGTCCGACAGTCTTGTCACCTGTCACTAAAAAATGAACGTGCAAGAGATCTTCTATGCTCAGACACAGACCAGTATCATTTTTTTTTTTTTCTCAAATTCACTAACGATCTTAATTGGAGCTGAAGCAGAGTGCCTGTATGAGTGAGCGATGGGAGCTGCTAACATAACTGTAGTTCAGCAGCTGATGGCCTCCTTCTCCTCGTCTGCCAACTCTGTTTTGTTTCCAACATCTGCCTCTCCATCCGCCAGAATGTGTCCAATCAGTAGCTGTCCCACGCTAATAAAACGCATCCAGAGGGAGAAAGAAAAAGCTTCAAAGGCATTCCTCCAGTCGATGTGGGAGCCTCCGCAAATCCCCAGGTTCCCTCCTATCTCCATTTTCAGTACAAATCACAAATGTGTGTGTGAAAGCCCCTCACACCTCAACATCACACTCCTCTCTCCGAAATCAGCTCTCAGCCAATCCGCTTTCCCTTCCCACTAAAGCAGTTCAGTACATCTCTAAGGAGGACCTTGAAAACCTGGTTTTAGAGACACGCTGTTCCATTTTTAGCTTTCCACAGCTAGGTCACAATAAAAAAAAAAAAGGAATATTATTGAAGGCAAGAGTTAAGATTTTTAGACACATATCTATACTACGTTTTGCATTTTCTTCCCAAAATATCACACTGATTTTAATCATCTAATAATATAACAGCTATAATAAGTGGCCAGTAGTAAAGCCAGAAATATTATGATAGGAGGGACTTAAGGAAATAAAGGATAACCTAAATCTGTAAGTCTGTAATATGAAATATACAAAATTCACAAGAGAGAGAATTTTCATTTTGTCAGTCAGATAATAGACATACACATAACACAACACAACAGTCAACTTACATGCAGAAACTCCACAATGGGCCAAAGGTGCAAATGCTAAACTCAGTAATGACAGCCAGCCAAAAACATAAGTATCTTGCTTTATCGATCACTGAGGCAAAGCCTGGCTGTGAGTTTGGAGACTGGGGGCACTGGATTTGAGCATGTTGCATATTTGGAAAGTCACAAATATATTGAGACGGAACACATCAGTAAAATTTTCACACAGAACATATTTGTTTTCCACCAAAGTAGCCGATCTTGCGGTACAATATTTGCAAACACACCATTATTTCTCAGTGGGATATTACGCCTGATGCTATGATAACATACAGGCTGCTTACTAAAAGCTTATAGGTTTTTGGTAAAAATGAAAATGGCAGCAACACAAGCTGACATTTTTAATCCATTCAATCTAAAATTCTGCATGCCACAGCTACTTCCCAAACACAAACGCTGCCCAAAATAAATAATTAATCATAACAAGTTCAGCAGTCCAAACACAGTCTTATTCGTGCCTGATAAAAAAAAATATGTCCACATTTTATAAAATGTAATGAATATTTTCTTCATGTATTATGTATTATTTCAGCCATCCACTGTTAATCAGGGTGTCAATTCTTATGACCTGGTCCGCCTTATCTGTGGTTAAACCTACGGATATAACAGCGTTACTATCACACTGATGAAGTGAGGTTTGATTGTAACTATGAAAGCATTAAAGACAGGTCTTGCAATAGGTAAATGTATTAGCTATTAATTACATCAGGTACACAAATATTATTTTAGGGGAAAGCTGAGCAACAACAATAAAGAGTGAGCCTAATTAGTTCGAGCCCAGTTAAGAAAACAAGGCCATGTGTGTAGCGGTCAGGAGCTGCTGGTACATTCCTTGAAGGAGGAATAACAGGTGCAGCACCAAGACCAGTGGGTCAGCAGAAATAATCCAAACACATCAGCCGTGCAGCACACAAGAAATAAATCCTGCAGGAGTGGGCGTAGGTGTCTGTCGGCAATTTCAAATTATCTACCACAAAGCAGTTTTGCAGGCTGGAGTGCAAGAGGAAGGAAGGAAGCAGAGGAGGAGGAGAAATCAGGTGGGTTGAAGGGGAGAAGAAGGAAGAAACTGGAACTTGAGAGTACGACGAAAAATAAGGAAGTAATGAAGAGAATGTGAAATAACAGCTGGAAAAAAGTGGAAGAACAGAGAGTTAATGTAGCACTGAAAGTTAGCACACACTATATAACAAAATGCCACCTTTTAAAAAGATGAATTTGAACCAGAACATTTTTTTTATACAATAAGCCAGTACATTCCCGGTAATTAGGAAGGAATTTCTTACATGTGGCTCTCTCTGACGTCAATCCTGTACCTTCCCAGAGTTTGCTTTCTCTTCCCCAGCGCTGTGAATGTTTAGTGTTAGGCTGCTTTTGGCAAAGCTCCTGGACTTGGGTGCTAGGAGGGGTTTAGGGGGAAGGGTGGGGTTTCTTTGCTTGTTTAAAAAGCAAGGATGAGCATGGTAACCTCAGTTCAAGTATTTGAACTCTCCTGTGCTTCTGCGCTGTTTATGTGTGTGTTGGCATTTACCAAATCAGTGGAGCTGAGAGGGTCACGACGTACAAAGTATTCACAGCACGGTTCTTTAAAGTTGGTGCACTTTAATGACAAATTCTGTACTGGCCTGTGCTGACTAACAGATTTTTAGTTTCTAGAGATTGGGAGTGATTAGTCAAACGTGCCAAGAAGATTGAGGGTGTAAAAATGTCGAAGAATAAATTAATAACAATAATAATAATAATAATTATAATAATTATAATAATTATCTTTATTGTATTGTAAACGTTCTTGGTTCCTAATGTGGCTCTACAGCGTCTTCCTGAGAGTAATTTTGTGAATTCTTTAAAAAGGGGACGAACAGTATCAGATACAATTTGTCGAGTTTTCTGTTTCTCTTGGTCAGTCTGTTTGTGTTCTTAAGACCTCAGGTGCCCATACCATGTGCACATATTAAAAGTTAAAACACTTTCCATGAGACTTAACAGAATAACAGCAGAGGGTGTAGGTTAGGGTTGAAAGTAGATGCCCATCTTATGCTATAAAAACTTTCATCATAATAAAAATAACTCTTCTAGAAATGGTTCATGTTCTAAACTCTTATTTCTGCACTGCGAAAAAATAAGTCTTGACTTGATGTTCTTATGTAACCACTGGGTCATACATTTAGTTGATGACAGTCCTCAGCATTCAGCCAGCATCGCATCAATAACTTAAAACAGTCTCTCAGTGACATTGTATGCAGCAGCCATCTGCTTTGTGCTGTGATCTGTGAGGCTGCTGAAACTGAGACAATGGCTGAAAAGCAATCACTTTGGAAAGAGAGGGGCATGTGTATGTGTTTGTGTGGTTTAGGCCTGCCTTCACCAGCACATCACATAAACCAAACCAGGGGATTATCTGTAATAATACTGACTCACTCAGGTTTTAGCAAGCGTTTACTGTGGGATTAGCGAGCAATCTGAGGCTGAGTGGATTGTGCTGTCATTATGATTATTATTATTATCTATCTTACTGGGCTCTGTGATTTAAACTGTATGTTTCTTTTATCGGTGTCCTGTTTGCACAAGAATCCAATATTACACCACAGCAGTAGAGTTAATTTATAAATTTTCCACTTGAATAGAGCGCTGTTATCATGCAGCATCTGGACAGAGTCACACAGACCACCACTGCTTCAAATATTTGCAGCCATATTTAGACATAATTGCAGCGTTTTATTTGATATGCAAAAGACTTAATATTGTCAATTAATCTGACTTAAAATGGCTTAATAACGTTGGACAAATCCATTCAAATTGTTACAAATGGTGAATTTATTTTGACCATTACAAAAGACTGAGAGAAAAACACCAGTAAGTCCTTCACTGATAACCAGAATGTTCTTGTATCCATCCTCTCTCTCTACCAAATGTCTATGGGAACATGCCAACTGTGGGGATACTTGCTTTGGGCTCAGTTTATTTGTTTTTCCCCCTCTCTACGTGCCCAATGCAGGTTTGCTTGAGCTCCTCCGTTGAGCCTTGTGTGCGGATTCTTGGTTCCCATGCCATCTGATGTCAACAAGCTCCTTCAGCAACGCTAATCCACTCCTGAAACTCCCCTAAATAAGTCAGCGAAGGCACCAAACTGCAGGACAGCTGAGTTTTACACAAGTGCTGTTTAAAACTCAATAAAATCACTTCATCACAAATTGTTATTAACATACAGACTTTAAGTCGCCCTCGCTTTTGCAGACGTAAAGAAAACTGAATGAAGCAAAATATGTCAAAGCCAAAAAAGTGAATGAAAAATTTGAAAAAAAATTTGTGACGTATGGACAAACAACAAAAGGAATAGTGTCTGTAAATGTACACTTTCAAGTGATGAGTTATTGTTATTAATGAATATTATTTAGGGATGTGCCTATATCTATGGCAAAAAGATAAACATTTGAGAACCTTTTTTTGTAATATGTTGATATTTTAGAATTTATTGTAAATTTTGTTTTTTACCCAGCTTTACTTCACTTTTTACATCTCTAAGTCACATTTGTTTATTTTTTAAACTGCTCAATTACACAAGGTTTAGATGCATGAAATGGAAAGCTGTGGTGAAAAAAGCCATGTTGATGCCTGCCAGATCACTGATGACACTATTAATCAATAATGTAATGAGGTGTTTTTTTTTTTTTTTAAATGACATAAAAACATTAGTTCTGAACATGTAAAATATCTAAAATTATAAATGGACTTAGACAATTCACAGCTAAGGGATTCATTTAGGACTAAAGACAAGACTGCAGATCACACTTGATACCTTCCTGTCCAATGTGGAGGATGTTTTCTCTGTTTAGAAAGCTTAACTAGACAAACCTTCAAGGTCAGTCTCTTCACTCCTCTACACCAGTAAGTAGTCCATTAGCCTGCTCATCTTTCCTTAAACTGCTGGGATATTTGGGGAGGTGGTGCTGCAGAGGGCTGGGCTGAGATGACAGACTGTCAACACGGGCCTCTGACATGGCAGAGCACTGCCATTACTTTCATGTGAGAAGATGGGTTAATTATAAGATTTGGTTTCTAATATGGAGCCTTTCAGAGGAAGTGCAGAGCTTATAACCGGTAATTAGACATAAATCGTTTGACTGAAGCAAATGTAGGGATGTGCAGGAGGGGGTGGGGTTGAGTAAGATCAGGCTTTGTCTGTGGTAAGGGGGAGAACATGTCATCCACTGAAAACACAATGTCTTTTGAAATGTATTTCAATCTTGTATTATGAATATCGATTGGTAACAATATACAGTATAACATGGCATTCAATAATATAATGTCCTTAAAATATGATCATATGGTTTTATTGATTTACACTTGAAGAGATTTGATTAGTGTAATGCACAGCAGTGGAACACAGTCCACTGAGCTGAACAGATATGTGATTATGGTGCGTGAGATTTTGTATCTATTGTACTTGCATTACTGATATAAAAAATGAGTTCAATCATATTGCATGTTGCCCCCATCCCTATAGCATTCAGATGTACAACTTCTGCAGTGCTTGTGTTTGGGGGCAGCGGAGAACAATGTTCGGACTCAACCAGTCCTTGCTGATATGAGGCCATAGCCTTTTTTGATATAAGAAATGTCTTCAAAACAGCTTGTATCAAACCTGTCTGACTGTCTGTTGTAATTCCTACACCCATATTTTCCTTTCATCCAAGCATGCAGTAGGTTAATGATAACGACTTCATACGTTGCCATGCTAGCAGCATGACTCTAACCTGATGCGTGAGATGGTTTGTCACACAGAAACATCTGGGAAGGCTTCGCTGGTTACTGGAAAAGGGCAGAAACTTTCAAAACATACTTGGCAGGTCATTGGACGAACCATCTGTCTATCATATGACGTAGTAAGAGAGCCCTAAAGAGGAAACACAAGCCACAGCTTGAGGAGTTTTGAAAGCTAGTTGGCATGTTGGCCGTCTTTGTCGCTGATTGGTCCAAACCCTTACAGTTCGTCCACAATTGAACAGTTTGGAGTTTGACAAGAGGGATTCTCACTTACGAGAAAACCAACTGCCTCTCAAGGTAAGCCTGACTCTAGGGATGACAATGTCGGTCTCTCTGCCCACTAATTTGCTCCAGTCTGAAATATCTTAAATATTGAATGGGCAATTTTGCCACTGCTTACATGATGCTCTGACTTTTCCTCAAACACAAGCATGGGGTTTACATTTGTGGTTTTGAGTGAAATGCTTCAACACTAAAAAATTTAGGACAGAAATTCATGTTCCCACGATGATTTATCTCTTAACTTTTCTTCTAGCACCATCATCAGGTGAAATTTTTAAATTGTCTAATAATTTAGTTTATGACCAAATATCTTTAAAACTAAAGACCCCGAGAGTTTCACTGCTGCTTGCTGTGCAGTTCAAACAGAAGTGCCAAATCTGTCTGATCTTACCAACAGGCTGCCTAGCTCTGTCCAGGTGGTATCGTTTTACCAATTATAAAACCTACTGTACTTCTGGGGAAAACTTATGAAGGAAAATCCATGCAGTATAATTCTTCAAGGAAAGCAATCTAATTGGTTGTGTCCATAAAGTCGTCGTATATGGACCATTGGTGAGCACATAGCTGAAAGCTTCACTAAGCAGCCAAGCTTACTGCAGATTTTAAGTGGCTGAGATGACAGTAGGATGACACACGGGCAATGAAATGTCAGGATGTGAGTCATACTAATGAAGCAGTGACTTACTAAAGGTAGAATAAACCCCTCTGGAACATTCCCAGACTAACGAATGTATTACCAGTATGACTACACATGCTACAGTTACGGCCTCTGACTGCCAGATTTTAAAGCATCATTTCATGAAGTGTGAGACATGGCTGCCACAGTATTCACATAAAAGGGGAAAAATCAAAGGCCCCGTGACTGTGCTTGCCCTGGACAACTATACTGCGACTATATCCACATACACTAATGGACACACACTGGCCCACAAACACACACACAGTCATTCACTGCCTACGATTGGCTCAGACCCTACACCAATTTTCTCCCTCTAATTACAATTAAAATAGTCACGCTTGTTTTCATGCAGCATAAGCACACTAGAGCTGAGCTGAGAATGGATCACTTGTTTATTGTGGCGGTGATGACAAAAGGGCTTTCAATAACAGGGGCCTATGTCCAGCCTGACCTGTACCAGTGTAGACAGAAGCTTGTCTCTTTCTTCAGCAAGAATATTAGCAAATTGGTACCACATGCCATCTAGGAGCTACAACATGGTTGGTTCAAAAGGCAGTAGGCTACATATAGAACTTTCTACTGTGACATGAACAAGGACACCAAACGCATCACTGTATCAACCCCCTTAAAAGGATCCATGCATACTGCAGACTAGTTAAGATTACCTAAACATGTCATGTCAAACTAACCCAACACTAAAACTGTTTTGACAAATCACCAACAATCATCTACGTCATCTCAGTTTCATGTGATGCCAAACCCGTCCCAGACTTCCATCAGCTTCTTCAATTAAGTGTCCCCATCTAACTCTTTACTTGCTAATGGAAGTGGCTCTGCTGTTAGCCATTATGGTTTTAAATTTGACTGATTGATTTTTGCTTAGCAAATATGTCTTTCTGGTCCTCTACTGTTTACCATGGTCACCATATTAGTACCATCTGAATTTGGATTAAAGGAGCTATTTGTAAGTGTTCTCAAACGTGGTTATTTGCCGGGAGCGGGTGGTGATGATTGTTACTTGACATTGCGTTCACAAGACAAGAGGTTATAATACGTCCTGTGAGCAGCGCTACATCTTAAGGACAGATTGGAGGCTACAGTGAGTAAAAAGGCAGGGGCTAGTTGGTTAGGGTGCTAACTTCAGTAGACGGAAAGATGTGAAAGAGATCACCGCTGGTCACAGCTCTTGGCGGTTAAAGGAAAGAAATTTGATGCTTAACTAAAAACATTTCTTATAGAGTGTTAAGTCAAAAGCTGTTAATGCTAATGTTGGCTATGTCACAAAAGCAAAACTTACAAATAGCTCCTTTAAACACAAAGGAAAGCTGAAACCAATGGGAAGACCCCAAACTACTGCACAAACTGATACTTTGACCTGATCCTGCTGCTCAGTAAAAAGTCAGGCAATTACTGAAGCTAATATAATCATCCTGCTGAAAAATATGACTGTTTGTACCAAATTTCATTGCAATCCATCCATTACTTTGGAGAGATTTCACACAACCTGCTGATGGCCGTAGATGAAAAGTCAGGGGACCACCAAAGTCATGAGGATATGTCAACTGGGAACCATAAATGTCTGTACAGAATTTGTACCCATCTATCTTCTGCTTACTTTCTTCCACCCTGCTGACAGTAATGCCACAGAATGAACGTGCACCAGCAAAAACAACAATAACACTGCGTATTAACGGCACATTAAGTGACATTACATGGGCCACTAAGGTCAGGGTGATTACATCATTCGGGCACTGTAATCTAGCACTGCTTTTAGATCACTGTCAACCTTATTACGGGGTCTTTACTTCATTGGGTAATGCAGCAAGCTGCCTTGATCCTCTGTCAATGTAATACCTAGTAACGTCACTGGGCAGACCGCAGATGACACTGTGCACAAGGAGCTTAAAACGACAGTCAACATATGAAATGAGAGTCTCTTATTGATACCCATGGTGGCGGTGGTCACAAATCTCCTGGAGTGCTAGTAATTTTCATTTGGGCCAAATTAAAACCAACTTAAAAATTAGCTACAATGCAAGGATTGTGCCTATCATTCCATACCTACCATCACAAATTCAAAAATAAAACTCTCTGTCGAGTTTGTGCTGTGCTGTGGTTTTGTTTACTTGCGCTTTGGTATGAGGCTACTCGGTGTCTGGTGTAGACAAAAGGGGATGGGGTCCCACATTAGATCTGTGCTTGCAACAAAATGCCCTCTGTTCTCTAAATGAATGTGTGAATAAATTTGTGAGAGAGGAAACGATGGAGGGGTTGCACAACTTGTGTCTATTAATAGTGTCTATAAATAGATCAAAAATATAGCTATCTTTCCCTGCTCTCTGTTTTGCCACTAACACTTATTAAAGTATCCTGCGTTACCTTTTGCTTACAAAACTTTATTAGTGCTGAGTAAGTTCTGAGCGCAAGTTCTGAGTAAACTGCGCTAATTTGGTATTACTGAAAGGATTTTATTATTATTACTATTATTATTATCATCATTATTATTAGCATTAAGCTTCACAGGGCTGAAATGAATGTGAAAATGGAGAAAATCAATCCTCTGTACTTTTAACTTAGACATTTAGTGACCATCAGATAGTGTTGAACTGTCTATATAGGTATGCTGAAGACCTACTTGCCATGCAATGTTATGATCAAAATTCTGCCGTATTTATTTTGGTCCAAATTTGGTTATATGACATTTTGGTTGTGATGTTAGGAGCTGACAGAGAAGACCAAGTGACAAAATTTAAAAAGCTATTTATAAGCTATAAGCTACGTATTTACTAGTCAACAATGCACTTTGAATGGAAAAAGACCAAAAATATGGTGATGGGATGAAATCGTTCGAACATGAGTGAAAAGAGTCACTGCATGAGATTTGAGAGAAATACTTGAGAGAAATAATAATAATTTATCTTAAAATTTACATAAAATTTGACTTTTATACATTTTCGTGTGAATGCGTTCTCTATTCAAGGCCCCAGCAACCCTCAGTGTCCATGTGTCATCTTCTGCACCCTGTGTGCTTGGTTCAAACTATCCCAATTGTTCAGTCCACACACTTGCATCTTTGTCAGGTCAAAGAAACATTCCCACAGAAGGACAAGTGTTTGCGTGTATTACATGATGTGTCAGCATCTTCCATTGCATTTCCATGCGAGTGAAGCGCTTGCTGTGTGGCTCGTCATTGCACGGATGCTCATTAAGAGTGTTAGCTTCCGGTGTAATCGTGTGAAAGTGACAGTGAGCCTGATCGACTCCAGCACAAAGACAAAACCTGAGTCAGGCTGACACAGAGGAGACAGTTTGGCATGAGCTAACCGTCACTGAGAGAACAGTGAAGCGAAAAGTGAAAACATTTACTTATACTGTTATTTTACACACATACTAAATTCTAAATTTGTCCTAAAGATTTGCAAATTTTCTGACATTTTATTTCAACAATGCCCAGCTTCCCACTGTTTATACAACCTGTCCACAAAGCCTATATAGATGCTAATCTTTTAGACCATACTTGGTGATGAGCTTACAAAACAACAGGTCACAGTGAGCAATATTTCTCATCCAGCTAGACTGATCACACCAGCTCATTAATCTAGCCAACAGCAAATCTACAGTAAACCCTTGCTGCTTCATTCATCTAATAGGCTACTGCCTCTGAAAGCTGAAGAAATGAGCTTGCTATGTTATGTTAATGGATGAAAGAGAAGTCTGGTAAATTACAAATGTGGGAGGACGACAAACCTCGGTTTCATGAAATTTGACTGATGACCAGTGCAGCTGAACTCAGTGATCCTGCACACATTTTTACAGCAGGGTTCCCAGGTGCAACACTGCAAATTCCTCACGTAGGCTGCTGGGAATAGTGATACAGTCACTGAGGCATACAGCTTTACTAGATAAATGGAATTATGCCATTACATATTCTTATATATTTATATGATCTGTTGATGACTATCAGGCCTATAATAATACCAGAGCCACTGTGGTTGCTAATGGACAGTGTTCATTTTCAAACCAGTCAGCTAGAGGAACCAAACATCCTATTATTAATGTGGAAATAGAATTTTAGAACATTACTCATTTAAGAAAAGAAATAAAACAGGCACCATGGGTCGTCTTATAGTGGCATTACATCTACTGAAGACAGGAGCAAACGTTGCCCACAACGGGTAATAGTGATAAAATTGTCAGCAAGTAGCATCTCACAGTGTTAAAGCTAAATGTGACTGGCAAACCATAAATTATACTGTTGACTGCTGTAGGTCATGGCTGAGCTAACATTAGATTCACAGACAGACAATATGAGCTGCTTCACAGCTGCAATTCATGGAGGCGTTGATTCACAGCAAAAGTTGACAGTCCTAAAATATTATTGTGATATGTTTAAAGGGTTTAACAGGGAAACTGAAAAGAAGTACTGATCATTATCCATCAGATGTCTGTCATTTGCTGTCAGCTTTTACCTTGCTAGCTGCTGACTAAACATCTGAAGATAAAATGATGCAATGAGCTAGTTTATCTCTGTAAGAAACATCCACCACGGTGCTGGTCTTTCGCAAACACAAAAAAGGCACAGTCAATGGTGGCTGACCAAAAATGAGCAAACTAGATGGCTTAATATCATCAACATCATTAATTCCAAAGAGCTAATATGGCATTAAAAAAAAAGTAGTTAATGTCTCCTGCTCTGTAACCAACCAGCCTAATATCAAAGTCCCTCTTAAGGTTTCATCCTCCTGTGTCTCCCATCTGTCTTAAGAAAGTAATAGCATGCCAAAAGGGAAACTCTGCTTCTGCTTTCATCTTCATTTGCCCTGTTTAAAAGTTTAGAGGTCTTTGTCGTTCACTCTGTGGAGCTAAATATACCTGAAACATAAACTTGACATTTTGCAAATCAACCTCTCAATCATTTGTCCTTCCATACCCAAAATAGCAAGAATGTTTAGCCAAAACACTAATCCTGTCCCAGTGGCTCTGTATAGTGTAGGTCGGATCATGTAGAATGGCATGTAGACTGAAATTGTCAGAATTTAGCATCTTCATTGAAGAAAAAGAAGAAAAGAAACAAGATCTGTACAGGCTTGATTTCTTGGAGCAAAAGTTTTAAAAACGTGAACTTTATGTTCTTGTTGGTTTTACAATCATTGCTGGTTTTTGACCATTTCAATGTCATGAGGTAGAGTCTACGACTTGCTATGAGAAGGGATTTTCTCTTGGATCTGTTATTTATTTAAGAGATGTTTACTAAGCAGGCATGCTTTTAAAAAAATTCAAATTTACACAAATTCACACATACAAGCTGCCAAATACAACCACAGGACTCCACTGTTGGCAGCTGAGCAGCTCCAGTGGTGCAGTAGGAGTTCAAAAGCCTTGCTGAGTAGAAGGCACTGAGAGAGGAACATAATATGTTCACTTAAACAACCCTGATTTCCCCAGCTGAATCAGAGTTATGAAGCCAGAAATCTCCTTCCTCTACTTCAGGCAGGCTAGTTATGCACAACCTTTAAAGGTCCCATATTATATAAACTGAGATTTCCACGTATTTTTTGATTGAGATATATGATTTGATAAAGCATATATTATATATTGATACGGTGAAAGTATCTAATTGCTCAGTCCACAGAGTAATGCACACAGCCTGTATTCAGAAACTGAGCCTTAAAATGAGCAGTCAGGACTTCTCTTACTTTGTGATGTCATAACAAAGCAGTCGCCGCTTTCAGCCTTGCCCCAAGGCCCGCCCACCTGTTCCATCCGACCTTGTAGGATTTGGTTTCTCTGTGTTTAACTGAAATCTGCTATATTTTTATTAGATCACTCAGAAAAAAGTTAGCCAATCAGAAGAGAGGCTCAGAGCCAGAGATGGTTTTTGGTTCTTAAAACCACAAATATATCTTCTTATGGATCAACACTTCAAATAAAACACAGAAAAAGTGTAAAATATGGGAGACGTGTCTTGCTACAGACTGAATTTCAATAGTTAAGTCCAAGGTTGCAAGGGGTTCTACTAAGGATGGACAGGGTCAGGCTGGAGAGTGTGTTCAATCATTGTATTTTCATTGGACACAAAGAGACTCATTCTAAAGCAGAGTCATTTCCATGGCTGGGTCATGGTACAACACAGACATTGGCTTCTGACGGTAAAAAGGAATGAGCGGTCTTAATGAGATAACCTTGAACAGGACGCACTTGAAGTATGGTAGATTGACTCAAAGTCCAGGTATTTAAGGGGCATCAAAAAAGAGCATACAATAAATGTTAAGAGTTAGAAACACACAACATGGAGAAAAAGTAAGAAGTGTGCTGCGGAGCTAGTTTAAAACTAGCACAAGAGTGGACACAGCACAAGTGTTTAGAAATCTGAGCGAAGAAAACACATGAACCTGCGAAGCAATGAGGCCACCAGGTCTACACAGCTGTCAGCTACTCTCCCTTCACACACATACCCTGAAACAAACACCAGGGATCTATTTAATCATCCTTTTATGGATGATTTAAGTTATTTAATTTAACTGGACTGACTGGATCTCCTGAGCTCATCTGCTGTAATACATTCAATTTGTTTTGCTCCAGTGCATCTGCTAAAAAAACAAACAATTACACTGCATTAAAACAACACTGGAAACTATACCTCTTATGTGAAGTACAAACCAAATTTGTCAGTGGCAGACAGCCGTTTCAGTTGAGATGATGATGATGATATCCATCATCATCTCAAGTGACAGGAGGACGAGTGGTAGACGACTTACTCACAAACGGTAGTGAAACGACATTCAAGAATAACATCAGCAACAAAGAAAAAGTAAATCAGTGATATAATTATGGTTATTTTGTGGAATAAGTTGAGAAAGGCACTTCAAATATGGCAAAGCAGGGGAAGGCAGTGTTGGATGTCAGACACAGAAGCTTAATTTGCTCCATGAAAAGAAAAAGTCAGCATAAAATTGAATTGATTCATTATTAGACATATGTACTTTTTGGACTGATATCTAGGTTTCTTGCTCTCCAGTATCTTGTGTATCTGATGAGTCCAGTTCATTAAAGGAGAACCTCATTGGTTGATGCACTAGACATGCTTCATCTGATAAATTCACAAGACTGCTCTGACAGTTCAAAGACTCGAGTCTGCATTTGTCGTCCCACAGACTTTACTTCTGAACAACTGAATTTTATTATGCAAGAAAAAATAAGTTTCAGTTCTCCTATTTTCTCTCCACTGTTTGCCCTCTTTATCTCTCTACCTTCTCTCTCTCTCTCTCTCACCTCTTAGATGAGTCGGATAGTCAGTTAAATTTCACTCAACCTTCAGTGACATTAAATACAGTTCAAAGCACAATCGCATGCTCGTGAAATCCCAGCAGTACCCAACCCTGAATGAAGCTTGGAGAGTCAGAGTGGACAAGAGCGTTTATTTTTTTTTATATTGTGTCATGTTGGGTTTCACATTGCAGTATTTCTCATGCGGAGACGGACGGATGAGTGATTGCAATTGATTACAAACCCATGTAAATGAGTCAGTCTGAGAGGCAACAACTGAGAACATAAAAGCTGGGGTGTATTCCAGAAAGCAGGTTTAGGGAAAACTCTCTTAATGATGAATTCAGTGAAACTGTAAGATCACTTTAACTCTGAGTCAGTTACTCTGTGACGCTTACCTGCAGGTTTTTTTCAACCAAAACACTGACTTTCTCTCCGTCTCCTTCCCTCCTGTCACACCTGAAGAAGCTGCTTCATTTCGTCATTTGTACAGTCAATATCAAAGTACATATCGGAGTGCATTAATTTATTGGAGAAGAAGTTTAAATTTCCGGTCGGATATTAGTTTGTTGCCCAAGGTCTATCTTTACTAATGCTAAAGCTTTTATGAACAATTGGTCATCAATGTAAGGACAGAGACAGTGATCTCTGCTCTTACACATTAATCCTCAGCTCAGTATCAAATCAATAAACTGTCCATCTTTATTATACAATGACTCTCTGGACATTAAGACAACTGGCAGGTTGTTAATGAACACCGTTGCACCTTCCCTACCTGTTTTTAAAATAAAAAGAAGCATTAATAAGCTCTCAGATGGGAATTCGGGTAAACTAATAGTGATTTGGTTGATATATTTTTATTTTTATTTGGGTCTTTGGCTGATAGATTCGTTTAAATATCTGTATACCCTCCGCTGTATGAATTGTGTTCTCTTTCTTTCTTTTTTCTTTCAATCTATCTCTCTTCCTGTCTTTCTTTCTCATTTTGAATATAATTTTTATTTTTACATTGAGGTGAGGTTTAACATTGGCCCTCGATGGGTTTCTTACCTCACCTGCACATTCTCTCCTTTAAAAAACGATATACAATGTATTTGTAATGTTTAATGTGTGCGAATAAGTAAAAAAAATCAATATCAAAAAAATCAAATGTTTACCGTCCAATCACTATATAACATCATCTACAAAAGTACACTACAGTCATAGGTTTCTGAATAAACTAAGAATATTGATTTCATCTTCTGCTGCCACCAGCACTTTGTCCCCATCAGGTTACAGCTGAATAAATATATTTAAAAATGTAATCTAACAAACAGTTGGATTCCAGCATCATCATCCATTAAGGAAATTCAAGTCTGCTAAATAATGCATGAGTTGACTACACTGAATAAAATGTAATAGTGTTAACTTATTGACTCTTGTCTCCACTCCAGCTCAGGCTTTTTCCCTGCTGCTGCTGCTGTTTTTGAAAGATAAACGTGCACTGTCACACATGAATATTTCCAGCTCCACTGGATTAAAATGGAGGCTCTGCTCTTGAATTTACCTGTTGCCATGGTGAATCGTAGTATCACACTTTTTTTTTCCATTCACCATAGTAGTACCTTAAGTCAGAGTGAGCATACTCAGAGATGACCGAAACTCTGATCACCTGGTCAGGTCAGAGGTCAGAGGTCAAAGGTCAGGTTCAGAGTTTGTGTTTAACCTGGAACAAAACGTTATGTGAATTTTTTTCACCATTTTCCTGAAGAGCAGGCCCTGCATCTTTAAATCATCACACTGGCACTGTGAGTACAAATCTGCAGGGGATGCCACTCAGTGCACACAACAGCTCCGTGGGGCATTTCATGCATTTTTAGTGCACCATGGCACACAACGGAGTTTGAAGGCCTCTGTTTCAGGGCTTATCCTCGGATTAGTGCCTGGAAAAGTTCATTCTGCCCTGGGAGACCCAGGGTGCACTGAGCCCTTCCTAACAGGGATTGTGTAACTGCTGGGAACTTTTGATTTTGTTTTGTTCATAGAAGCAGGAGGATTACATCCTCAGGGACCCACCTGACCCGCCTCCCTCTTCTCCGCTGTCCTCTGTTGAACCCATACAGTGGATATCACCTCTGAGCCAAATGGAAAATACAGCAGTGCAGGGATTCTCTAGTCTTACTATATCCAGGTTGTTTGTGGGACAGAGATCCCATAGACAACGTGACCTCTTGCATTTTACTGGTACTATAAGTTTAGCAGCAGATGTGAATCCTTAAAGGTTAATCTTAAAGGTCGTGCATGTTCTTAATCTCCATACAGACTGGACATCTGGGCTATTCTGACTTCTGTGTAGTACCCTCAATAGTCACTAGCTGTATCTGCGTATAGTGTCGGCTCAAATATAAATCCTATAGCTGATTACTCGTCTCAGGCCTCAGTTCTAAGCTATAATCATACTTTTGCCACTGCTATAAAACCCACTGAGCTGTAATTATGTGTTTTCCCCACAAGGCAACAGCACCTGTGGTATGTATGCAGCTTCAAGGCAACCCTCTCCGCCAGCATGCCTGCTGAAACCCAGACACCGTAAACAAGAAAAAAGGTAGAGACAAAAGGTCAAAATGTAAGTTATCAGAGAAAGTTAACAATCCAATGCCACGTTGCCTAATTTAGCTGCCAAATCAGCCGTAAAATCAAAGTATGATTAATAGTGAAAGAACAAAAAAGAAGACTGGTGGATCTTTGTTTATTTGAAAGAACAGTGCACGGCACAAAAACGTAATTTAATTCTGAGCTTCTCTTCCGGCAGAAGCAAAGCTTTGAATGCTTAATAAATTCTTCCGAAGGCTAAATTGCACACTTGTTTCATCTGGCAATGAGATTACTTGAATGGAATATTCCTGAAAACTGTGGAGAGAAAGACAATAATGAGGCAGTAATCTTATTTCTCCACAGCAGCTTCCATTGTTCTCTGAAGAAGGCTTCTGTTTATTCTGCCTCAGCTCTCATTCCCATCCATCTTTCCATTGAGGAAAATTTTTGCAGAGCCAAGGATAAATGAGAACAATAACAACTCTGCAGGACTCGAATGCATCAAACACAGATAGGAGATGGTGCTATTGTGTCCCTCTGGCTCTCTGGACAATGGACAAACTAGATAGTAGTGGCGACTTTGAGCGCAGTTGCAGACGTGGAAAAGCACAGAGCACATGAAAAGCATCACTGTCTGTAAAACTTCTTTAATAACTTCCTCTGAATAAGCTCCTGCACTCAAACTTAATTTTGCCTCTTGCCTTGGTTGACTTCAGTCGTCTTTAGACAACTTCCTAAACGTTCAGGCTAAAACATATCAATTAACACTCTGAGCCTTTTCCTTGTGACAGTGGCCTCTGTAAATGAGGAATAATCAGCGTGGGCCAGCAGGGGTTAAGCTCCCTTTTTGAAGATTATGCTTCACTTTCCAGTGGCCTGGCCCAGGACTAGCCACTCTCTTCTAATCCACAACTGCGGGCTTTTGATAGCTCCCACTGCGAGTCCTTATTACAGTTACTGATTAAAAGAGAGAGAGAGATACGGAAATTAGAGTGACAGAAGAGAAGGAAGGGCAAGGGAGAGAATTAAAAATGAATCGTATACTTGCAGGAGCCTAAATTATACAGCAGCTGACTTTGATTACTTCTAAATCTAATACTGATGCAAAACTATACCTTTGAAAAAGTGGGTGGCGGTCTTGAGACGCCTCATAGTTTGCCAGCTGCCATAAAACATAAAAAGAACAAAAAGGAGGGTGACCACACAAGAGCAACCACCAACCAGAGCATTGAGTGTTCAGAGTAGCGATGTCCTGAGCCAATCATATGGATCAGTATCGGGGCTGATCCAGGCACATTTCAGTGGATCAGGAAAATCAGATCCTTTCATTACTGTACTCGTCTGTGTTTGGTTCACCTCAGCCTGATCGTTTTGCAGCTACTCTCTTTAAAACAGCCAGCCTCTACACAGTGCAGCATTCCGCTGCATAAGCCGGTCAAAGTTAGCATTGAAAGTGAAATATTAATTGGGTGCAGTGGTGACTAACTGAGTTCAGGCACTGAGGTTGGAAAGATTCACTAAGCTCAGATGCTAAGAATCATTAGTAAAGCAATGTAGAAAAAACTTGAGACACAGTTTCTCTTTTCGCTTTTGGTGGTTAAAATGACAAGCGTCCCCGGTGGTACGTCACATCAACTGTTATTAATGTTAATTCTGTCAGTAAGTTGATGACAGGCCTAAATTAAACTTGGCTGTTGTCGGTTTGTGTGCTCTCTGCACGTTGCTGTTAGCACTGGTCAAAGACAGTTTGTGAGGGAAGAGCCTCCACTCTGTATCACCACTGTACACCCAGAAATATTGTCTCTTTAGTCCCAACAAATCCAACAGAGTGAGACGTCTCCCTTATAGTTGATCGTATTATGCCACTGTCAGATGTGGCATTCTCCCAACTGAACTTTCATATCATATCAATAATTTAAACATATAAACTTTATTTTCTTGAACCATGACCTTCAGTATTTGGATCATGAAGCTAATAAAAAATAAAGTAAGTGAGATTAACTAGTCTATAGCTGTGTTGTTACATTTAAGCATGTTCAGCATCTCTGCTGGAGCTGTTAGCTTCTTGGGCAACGCTGCTTCCAGTACACTTCACCATTCAACAGTAATTACCACTTGTGGCTGCAGAGGTCACTGTTGCTGCTGCTCAGCAAAAGGTAATCTCGCTTTAAGCTTTAATTCTGTAATTTAATACGCAATGATTTCCAAAAGATTTATTTCCTATAAGACAGAAAATAGTGTGTCCAAAATCACACCCCTGCGTTATAGTCCAACGCTTTAACATAAACATCCTCAAGGCACTAAGTACTAGAACTAGATATGGCGGCAATATTGACTAGGAAAAAGAAAACAGTGAATATCACAGCTGTAAAAGAAGAAACTTTGATCCCACTAATGATGCCACAGGGCTCCATCAATCACAATGGAGAAAACAACAAAGATATTCTTATCTGGCATGAGCTGTGTACACTGCACTACCTTTTGTAAAGGCACTTATTGTGCTGTCAGGCCTCTCCATCTTTTCTCCACTCCTCTTTGAGACTGAGTAATCTCTGGGAAAGAAAAAAAAAAAAAAAATCGGCACATGAATAATTCACAACCATCTGCCACAGATCAGCGGTCTGAATAAGACTCCGAAAGTGAGGAGGTGCATTTCTTGAGTTTATCTTAAAAACCAACTCCTCACAGCGGCCCCCACCCTGTACCTCAATACTGCGTGGCTGCAACGACTCTCCGACTAAAAGACAACTGCATCTCCCTACATACCGACCAGCGGACCTACCAAACTGCAAGTTAAGGTAATGAGTTTCCTTTTAACACACACCCTCACTGGGCTCTACTCTTTTAGTGTTGATGCGTTATGGTGAATTGATCTTGGGATCGACAGATGGATGAAAACACACATGCGAATAGAGTAAACAAAATTTATTCACAGCATAAGAAAGTAATAGCAAGATTTGCAAAAAAGAAATGAAGTCCAAAGGGACACTCATCCATCTATGACTACATCCTCTGGGAAAAAGTGAGTTTTTTCTAGGTCTCACTCTGCAAACATACACAAGCAGTCAGGAAAAAACTGCAGATTCTCTAGACTGCAAGCTTCAAGTACAACATGCAATAACTATATAATCATGGATAAGATCAGGAGAATAGGTCTGGATCGCTCCAAAAACTAAAAACACGACTAAGACTAGCAAACAATAACAGAACCTACTAAACCCAGCGTTAGCTTTCTTTTTGGTCAGGCCGTACAAGCCTCAGAGGGGTTTAACAAGCTCTACAAGGCCTCCAGCAGCAGACGGCCCCTCGCTCTGTTTGGGTTCCAGGCAGGGCAGCCGCTCTGCATGACGATTTATTGACGCAAGATCCCCCCGCAGCCAGGACCTGCCACCGATTACTGCCGCTGGAGAGAGGAGGGGAGGGGTGGGAAGGAGGGAGGGAGGGTCCTACTGGGATGAGAGAGTTTGTCTGTGTGTGTGTTCTAACTCTGGCTCCAAGGCCATAAACCCAGTTCCAAAATGCCAAGTAGCATGTCAACATGCCAGCCTTTGCCACCCAAGTTTAAGTCAGACAAAAGGCCCTTCAGTGCTCTAAAATGGTGGTTTAAGAATAGGAAACGATGATCAGTCATATATGGAAAAGGGCTTAGCAATACTGCACAGCCTGGAGGGCGACGAAGGGAAAATGAACTGCTAACAGGAGGTGAAACTGAGGAGTGAAAGCTTCATTCTTAATTTCAGAGCTCCTCGAGGTGGAGAAACGTCTGGAGGTCCGAGTGATTTGGCTTCATGCAACTTTTCAACAGAACTACCCCTCACCTACTTTTGGCGTTAATGGGGAAAAGTTGTGTGTGGAGAGTTATGAATCATAAGAAATATGTTTCCCAAAAGTGGGATTATGTTTATCCATAAAGTGACATATTGTGGGTGAGTGTGAAAAGCTCCCTCCCCTTGTTGAAACAGTCCAAATGAGATGAGAAACAGTTCGGTGATTACACTGACAACTGTGGACTCACAGGTTGGGTTGGGGTTCCAGTTTTCCATTACCTTAAAAGCAGATTTGTGTCTGCTTTCGAAAACTCAAGCAAGTCAGATGATGTCTATGAAATAAGCAGAAAACTGACAGGCATACCTCAAAACTGACAAAGGTGAAATTGTACTCCTAGACCTTGAAGTTATTTTATAAACTTTGAAAGACTTTAAGGATAATAAACATCCTGTGAGAAATGAGAACAGACAGAGCATGGAAATGATCAGAATAGGAGGAAAATAAAAGAGGAAAATATGGCCCACTCCAAGGTTCGGCTTACATAACAATGTATTTCAGAGAAAAGAAGAAGAGAAGAAAATCACAGATAATTTTTTGGCCTGTGCCAGTGTTCACAGCTATGACGGCCTGAAACATCCACTCTGACGCAAACCCTCCTGGCCACGGCTCAATCGTGTCTCAACTCACGGTTCAAGAGAAAAGAAGGTGATGCCAACAACCCTCACTGTGCCACACAGGACCAGTAGCACCACAACAATTAATCAATGGCTGTGACATCATTGCATTGAATACGGCCGCTAAGACACCCAAAGCATGATGGGTAAAGGGGGACACAATTGGCCTTTTGTCCATTTTTGGTCAGAGGTTGAAAAAGAGGAAAATGCAGATCTGCATTATGGCTGTGATTAAAGAAAAGGGGTTTTTTGAGTTGGGCATGGGGATCTCTCACTGGTCGAGGTCAAACACACCAGGGAGTCTGTTTTTAAGCATGCAAAGAGAAACATACTGTGAAATATAATTCATGACCAGTGAAGTGTGAGTGGGGAGAGCTTCTCGACAGACATTTAAATGGACTAATTGTCATGAAAGTGACTTCAGCCCGGAAAACAGTTTGTAAGTAAATGAATGAATCACTCCTCCCTCCTCTTTCACCCCACAAAAGCTATAATAAATACCATATTTATGTACATAACTGATGTTGCAATGAAACGCAGTTGCAATCGAAATTAAAGGAATGACATTAAACGCTGCCTTTAACAAAACCATTTACATTATACGGACTGAACAAGAGGCCACATGACCAGGAGATGCAGGAAAAAACAACAAACATATGAAAGAAACACTGAGATTTCAAGACATACTGTACATTCCCAATGACTTTGAGTCGAACTGGTAACTACATCAGTAACTTTAACAAGACACATTGTACTATGTGAAAGAATACATCAATTCAAAACACAGTTATTCATAGAGGAAAACACATTAAAGATGAGGTGATCGAAAAAGTTTCTCTACGCTAAATTTAGCCGCAGCTAAATGGCTTCCATATCAGTCAGTACGAATCACTGCCTTTTAATGTTTTGTTGTTGGTGTTGCTTGGTGCCGCTTTCATTACCTGACTCAAGACTGTGTGGTTACAAAATCCATGTATAATGCCTCCATGTCAGAGGGAACATTATGACTACAGAGAGCTACATAACTGCCATTCAAGTCAAATGGACAGCGCACAGTTTGAAAAGAGACAGGAATGAATTTGCACCTTACATATCAACATCCTCATTCAAAATATAAAAATGGCATGTAGCTGAAAGAACCTCAAGTGAATAACTGCAAACTATTATAAAACACCGCAAAAGGAGAACATTTCATAGCAACAATCATATTTTTCTGCATCAATTTGTTTTTTTGGCAGCAGTGAACATGAGTGCAAATCTGTTACACCAATCACAAAAAATATACTTGGACAAAATGTGCCCTCTCTCAGACACCACTGTGTGAGTGCTGGTTGAACAATGCAACTTGCTGGAGTTAGTGGTCCTGCCAACTCTCTCAACCTAATTCACTCCTTGGTAGATTGGAGAGCTCTTGTAGAAAATGCTGAATCGAAACAGCAGGTTTGGTCTGTTTGCCAAGGTGAAATTAAATTATCAACAACATAATCAAAATGGCGAGAGGCTACAATTCTACTTTTTTGACATAGAAGCTTTCTGTAAATCAAAAAGATGCCTTAGCTTTGGCTAAGAGAGAAATGTCTGGCACGGTAATAGCTACAACCCGAGTCAATTCCCCTCAATTTCTGCTCAATATCAGTCTTCAAAAGACGTGCTGTGAAAGAAAAGTTCAAACTTGGCCTGTAATAACTTCACTCGAATGTCAAAGGAAAAGTATATCATCAGAGGCAGGGTTTCACTTACCATTTTCTACTGTGCTAACATGAACTTGTCACATGTTTACTAGGTTTAGGGGTTAGGTTTAAAACCATACTGCAAAAAATGGAACAGACATTCTGGTCAAAAGAGGCACACATATACTGAGAATGAAACATCTCATCGTCAGAGCATTACGCCATAAATAAGCCTAAAACCTTTTGTTTTTTCCACCCATTTCTATTTATAGAACAGTGTTCAGAATACATTATAGACAGAATGCAGGGTAATCCTAAACACAATCTGTATCACAAAAAAATATACACTTGTTGCGCAAATTCATTCATGATAATCATAATCCCTAATGCCAGATAACATTTTTATTCCAACTGCAGAAGGTTTCTCCATGTCAAAGCAACTACACCTGCACTGAAATACTGTATTTTCTTTTTTTTTCTACATCTTACCTGGTCGACTGTGAGAGCTCATTGTTATGGTTGCTGGTGCCAGGCAGACTTGACACGGGAGGAGAGGTGAGCGGTGACGGTGTCAGTGCACCTCCGCGGTGGCTGTAGTGACCACCATGTGCTTCCCACCACGCCAGTGCTGCCAGGCCAAGGAGTAACAGAGGGGAGTTGTTTCTCAGGGCTTCATCACACTGAGCTACAGGTGGAGACCTCAGCGGTGTGTTGTGGCAGGGCTACTTCAACCAAACAGGTCAGGCTGCGAGGTGTAAATGCAAAAAAAAAGAAAAAAAAAAAGAAAAAAAAAGGTGTTTTTACATGAATGGGATATTCCAGATAGAAACTAATATACCTCTTAACATTGCAATATCCTAGCTGGCATATTCTACATCAGGGGTCATCGCGGGCTGGTGCCTTGTTGGCTTTTTATCCCTCTCTGGCAGTTACTGAGCTAAACCTCCCGTGTGTGGCCATGTGTGCTACTTTACCAGGCCAGCACAGAACAAAGACCTGCAGGTCACCAGCCTTCAAAGAACAGATGACCCTCGTGTTTCATCATTACTTTGTGTCTATATATGACCTCATATGAATATGCATACATATCCTTTTTTACCTAAAGCAGGCTTTTTATTGATGTCCAGGAAAGTGTGGCACATAACTCACTTGCTATGCGAGTTAGGTGTTGTGTATGCGTGGTCAATGGTGAGCTAGACTGTGACTGTCAAGGTGAGGTTAGCAATGACCGAGGAGAGAGGTCACAGCCAACAACAACAGTCAAGAATATCACACATTAATTGGCAGCAAAGCATCCTGTTGTCATTTTTTAAATGAAATGAAAGGTCCCATATTTTACCTTTCCTTGTGTTTTATTGAAAGTGTTGAACCATAAACCATCTCAATGTAGTTTTACATCTCCTCTCTCAGGCCTCTCTCTGGAGCTCTAGTACCAACAGGTCAGTGAGCCAATCAGAAGAGAGGAGGCTCTAAGCCTCTCTTCTGATTGGCTGACTCAGAGAAACCAAATCCTGCAATGTTGGATGGTAGGTCCAGGTGGGCAGAGCTTGGGGCATGGCTGAGAGTGGTGACTGCTTTGTTGTGACATCACAAAGTTAAGAAGTTCTGATGGTTCGTTTTAAGGCTCAGTTTCTGAAAACAGGCTATGTGCATTTCTCTGTGGACTGAGCGCTTTGATACTGTCATTTTAATAAAAGAATCTAAACCTGCTTTATAATCAAAATAGAAACAAAAATCTCACTTTGTACAATATCGGACCTTTAAAGCAACTCTGAATAAAATCTTTAGCTCTTGTTTGATCTAGAACATCAATCGTGAGTGTAAAAACATTTTGACATTCTTGTATCAAGCCCATTGTTAATAAAAAATCACTTGGCTTATTTTGGACAAGAGAAAAGAAGGAGTGATGTAAAAAGGCCATGGCTTTCTCCAAGTAAAAGTTGTATCACATCTGGTTTTATTCAAATGAATTTGGTTTCATTTGGATCATTTGGGTTTACTAACATCACAGCAATGCAACAGCTAGCCCTGTAAGTCAGTGTCAGTAATGTAACCACACCCAGTCACACACAGCATTTGAATTTAGTTCAATAGCTACACTACTGATCAAACGTTCTAGATCAGCCCCATTTTTATAGTTTTTATTGAAAATGAAGCAGTTCAAGTCCAGTGAATAACTTTAAATAATACAAAATGTCAGTGTAAACTGAAAAAACATGTACATTTCATAGAAAACAGGCCTTTTTTAGGAATTAAGAGTTTTCCTGCAGCAATGGTAGTTAAGTAAACAAAGCCTTCAAAGTTTAAGGAAACATTTCCTACAGGTGCCCAAATCTTTGTTGATGTCAAACCCTTTGTCTGTACAGAGGCAGTGTTGGAACAAACAACACCAAACCCTTTGATGCATTATTAGGACAACACTGTACTGCAGGAAGCAGTACTGTTTATTGCCATCAGAATGGTGAGAAAAGGACAAGTAACAAAGGAAGACAGACTGGTTGGTTTGTCCTACAGACAGATAATGACCCAAAACATGAAAAGCAAAGAACCAGACGGAGGCTTCACATGATGAAGAGCAGCACACTCTCCAGACTTAAACCCTATGGAGCTAGTTTGGGATGAACTGGACAGAAGGTTAAAGCAAGGCAACGTGCAAGTGCAACACATTTGTGGGACCTTATGCAACAGTGTTGGGATGAACTTTCTGAACAATGTTTGATTTCCACTGCAGAAGCACCACCATGAGTGTGTTCAGCTGCTGGATGAGTCAAAAATTCAAATTAAATTTCGTTCAACAAACTCCCTTCCTTCCTTCATTATTCATTTGTTCTACGCTTTAATCACAGAGTGCGTAGACACATTACACTAAGTGGAAAAATGGAGGTGTTCTAAAACTTTCCAATGACATACACTCGTGTTCTTAAAAAACATTTGACATTTAATTAAACACAATTTATAGAATCTGAATTCTCAAGAGAGTTTCAACATTTTGAAGCATCTTATTTTCACAACTTGCATGGTCAGCTGGGGAAGTCAGCACCTTAATAAAAGGCTCTTCCCTGTAGTAGAAGCCAAAATGAAATGCAAACAGAGGCCTTCCTGAAGGCTTAGACTTACCTCAGAGTCAATAGCAGAAGAGAAAGAGGAAGACAACTTTTTATACTGTGTGTGTTATGCAATCAAAGCTGCAAGGAGTATGTAAACACACACACACACACACACACACACACACACACACACACACACACACACACACACACACACACACAAACGCATAAGGGGAAGCCTCTGGCTATTCAACCCTACCCAGCAGAAACTTAAACTCACCTCTGTCCCATCTGACAGGTGTCAACATAGTTGAACACAAACAAGTGGTAATGAGAGCTGCAATCAGTCACTAGTAATACCACAGAAGCTGCAATAAAGTGTGGATGTGCTCCATTTCTCTCTCTCTAAAGTACACACACACACACACGGTCTCTTTGCCGTCGCCGTTACGTTAAAGCCGTTGAAGTGAATTACTGTCAAATGAATGAGTTCAGTGGAAAGAGGGTGCAAGCTTTGCACGGCCAAATAAAACCTCATGGAAACACATTGCTGCCAGGATTCTCCAGGGTCTTACTTCACTTATCAGGAATTATCATAGAAGAAAAACAGTCCCTTAAGTGAATGACAAATTTAAAAGTGGCCCAGCTTAATAATTAGTGTGGAATGTGAAGAAATAAAGGCAGATCAGATATAGAAGTTTTTTTAAATCTACTAAAAAATGAGCTCCAGTTTTGCTCCGGCAGTCTCAATGCAATGACACTGACATTTAAGTGGAACCTGTCAGCTCTCTTTTACGAGTTTGAGAAAACAAACATCAGTGTGTTGTTATGACAAAGTGCTTCCTGAGCATTTCTCATTCACTCTGAAATCTGAACGCATAACTTAAAAGCATCCTTTGGGGCCAGAGGCGGGGTTTAGGTCTGAATGCGTGTAATAAACAGTCACATGCATGCAGACAATACTTGGGACGGCCAGGAGGGATGCTCAGCGGGAGGTTTGATGGATTTGTTGAGGCATGAGGTGTCAGAAACAAAGTCCTCAGTGTGTCGAATGGAGGGCAGCGGCACTAATCTCAGATCAAGCCGCCTATTTTTGTCAAGGGAGTCGTCTGTCACACAAGAATTCAGACTGTGCTTTTATAGCTTGTCATACTATATCAGCGATGGCCTCAGGCACTGAGTCCTCTCACTCCCTCTGCCACAAACAAACAAACAAACAAACAAACAAACAAACAAACAAACAAACAAACAAACAAACAAACAAACGAGTGCAGCTCAAAGGGAAGCCAAAACTATTTTACTTTTCTGACGCCATCAACCTGCAGTTCGTGGCACTGGTCAGCTGTCAGCTGTGCAGTTCTTAATGTTCCTTCCATGTGATTTCACTTTTTCTAAAATATAAACTGTTCTTCGGGGATCCTATTAAAAATGAATCTTTGTTCAACACTGCGGGTATTTTTCCTGCACTGTAGAGCCATAAAACACACCACCTGCATCTCTTCGTGCTTCTCATATCCAGAGACTGATACTTAAGATTGGATGAGATTTATTGCTCCCATGCAGTAAAGTTTGAATCTGGAAACGTTTCATGGCACTTGACAAGAAAACAGCTCTCAGGACCCCTTAATGGACTTCATTTCCCAAGCACTCTGAGCGCTGCCGGGAGTAATCACGATGGCATAAAAATAACATGTGGTCGGATAGTGAGCAGTAAACAACAATTAAGAGACCCCTTGCATAGCTCATGAAATGAATCATTGAAAATGCACTTACACCATGAAGACGGCTTCAGCCTCTCGACCCTAATTGACCATGAATTATTCAGCTGGCGAGCGGGATTAGCGGCACCGCTAGTATGCTACTGATTGACACGTTCATGATTTTTCTTTGTTATTTGCAAAAATAGCTTAGAAAAAAAACATTCATCTACAAACTGCAAAAAAAAGCATAGCATCTCACTGCTAGCAAGACGGGGACATAATGTGTCTTGACTGTTTGTTCAGTGCATGAGTGAGTAATACTCAACACATCCCCCCTGAGAGCAGGGAGGCTTGAAGTCAGTGTGACACAGGTGACATGAGAGTAAAAGTGGGTAAGTGGGAGAAACACTGCAGAGGGGGTGAGGGAGTGCATAACTGAGAGGAGAAAGAGATACTTCATCGGGCATGAAAGGACCTGCAGCAACACAACACTCTGTGGCTTGTTTGCAAGTGAACGAAGCCAGCTGTGACGACAGGACATCACATCAATCAGCTGTTGGCTGAACAGGGACAAGGTGACAAGATGAGGCGCCCAAACACATCAAGTGGCACAGAGGAGATCGTTTTTTTTCCTACCAAGCTCCGACAGCCTGGGGACAGTTGTATACAGTTGTATATTAAGTTTGACCAGGTCGCAACTCAAACACACACCACATATGATATAAATGCTCCAGTTCTGTGTGATGACAGGATGGAATAATAGGCTATTCAAATGAATGACAAAAGATGAGTCATTATTACAGTATGCGGTGAGTTGTGCTCTACGATAATGACGCTGAATACTGAGCAGAAGCAGCAGAAAATCCTGACGTGGTCGCATAACTTTGAAAAGGTAGATGATGGTCATATGAATACGGGTTAAAACAGGGTGCAGCCTGTACTTCATCACTTCTGATACTTAGTATTTGACTAAAGGTCCTGATGCATTTAAGGGCCTCCATTAAATGCATGGACCTTTGGTCAGGACCTTTTCGCTCTATATTTCTATGTCTCCACACTGGCAATAGCCAGGGCCAGAGGCATTACGTTTTCAGATTGTCTGCCTGTCCGTCCCATTCTTGTGAATGCGATATCTCGGTAACGCCTTGAGGAAATTTCCTCAAATTTGGCACAAACATTCACAAGGACTTAAGGATGAACTGATTAGATTTTGGTGGTCAACTGCCAAAGGTCAAGGTCACTGTGACTGTGGCCATAACTCACAAATTCATACGCCAATTATGACACAATTTAACACAAATGTCTAATAGAATAAAATGATGACTTAATAGTTGTACTTGTGGGAAATGCACTAAAATGCTGACTTAAACCTCACCATCAGTTATTTGTATTCTGAAGTACATTAAATACCTATAATATTACTCAAGTAGACTGTTTTGGGAGAATGAGCTGAGCTTAAAGCAGATGACCGTATAAAGAAATGTGTGACTGACGTCAACTTGTCACAGAAGTACAAAAAAACATTGGAAACCAAGTTCAGAGCATTCTGATGTCTGAGTTTTCAGCTTTCAGGCATTACTTTCACAAAATTTTAATTAGAGCTGTACGTGACTGTTCACAAATTGTCCCTGTGGACCTTCACTCACATGGGCAAGTGAAAAGATTGACATCATGCACCTCACACAGCTAAACAGACAAAAGTATATTTTTAAATCAGACGGTGTCTGCAACCCAGTTGAGACAGCTAATTCAAGTTGCCCTGCAACAAATACACATGACATGCTCCACTCTCTGCATCACAAATTCAATGTACCCTCACAAACTCATGATCTATTCATCAAAATAGCGGCCCTCCTTCTGCTCTGCCAATGCCACTGTTGTTATTATGTAAGTATGTCCACACACACACTGCTGCTGCCTGCTTGGCTTTAATCAACCACACCACTATAACCTCCACCTGTAGGCTCTGGCTGTGTTCTCTGGGGAGAAGATATATGCCATCATCACTCCCCCACCCCCACCCCCCTTTCTCTCTCTGCAGGAAGTGATGATGTCAAGAGCCAAGAAACCAAACATTAATTGTTCTGCTGTGCTGTATTCTTATGTAAATAAACATTTCCCTGTAAGCTGACTGACTGAGCTGAATATTTCATAGAGGAATACAAATGAAGGAAGCATTTAACATGGGGATGAGAAGACGTGTATGAAAATTATGTGAATATGCTTGAGACCTGTCACTTCAGATGAGCACAAATGCAAATCAAGACAAACACATCCCATGTGAAATTCTTCCAAATTAGTAACTTGAAAACACATTTGTATCACAGGTCTATGATGAATTTTTGTTCTGCGTTTTGAAGCTTTGGTACAAATTACGTGGGGGGGCTTATTACAACGTGTCATTTCTGAACAACAGACCATAATAACCAGGATTGTATCAAAATGTCAAACCTTTATTTCATGTTCAGTCACTTCATTAAGTCTTTTTTTTTCAACTTTGCAACACACAATATACTAATATACTAATTCTGAGTAAGGCTGCAGAAATACACAATAGAGAAGTTACTGGCAGGCTGAGATGTATAACCTGCAGACAGGGTCTAGATTTAACAAGGATACAGGACCTTCCCCAGATGTGGTAACTAACCTCAGCATGAAAATGAATGTATTCAAGCTCAACAGCTTCTGTTGAATGGCTGAGTTTCATCTGTCAGAACAGTATCATTAATCTCATGACTTAAAGGGATAGAGGTAAAATGTGAACTTTACTGGGACTGGCCATCATGGCTTCCTCAAATCCAGACGGCCTGAACTCAAAAGTATGTTTAAAGTTTTAGGTTGGGGGGAAAATACTGCAGAGTGCCATGTTTCCCTTGCATGTGTGAGTCTGCATTCCTTTGCAACCTGGAGAGAAATGTGGGGTTGGGGATTAGAATATGTGGCATCAAATATCATGGCACAGCATGATGAAGCACTTGGACTAACCCTGTCTGTTGTTACATAAATGTGATGTGTGGAATATTTAGCTTCAAACTGTATCATGGTGAACATCTGGAGACAAATGGAAAACTGTTTTTAGATGGTATGAAGTCAGATATTCTTTGACGTCTCTTAGTCTGATCTATCGTCAGCAACTTTAGAGTTATAAAAAAGGACACAGCTGTAATACACTCATAAGTCTGTTGATATGTTAATGGGTAATCAAACACTCATGTGTTGTTACCCTGGAAACAAAAGAGCAACTATTCTGAGCCAAGGAAAAAGTAGGAAGTAGCATCTCCCCATGAAGTGTGCAGAGTCCTGTTAATAACAGAAGTCCACTCAACTTCCTTTCTCTTATTACTCACATTTTTTCAATGTCACTCATTCCTCTACACATAATAGAGGGAAACGTGCAGAGAATTGAGGTGGTACAGAAACAAGGCACTGTGTGTCTTTGACACTACTGGGGTTGTAAGATCTTTGAACCTGTACTTTTTCCCTTTGTATTGCTTTTACCCCCAGTATCCCTGATTCTCCTTGAACCTCTTGTCTTATCCATTATAAAGATTTAGTGCAAAGGGCAGATGTTGGAGCAGTACTTGCGAATTCGAAAGGCCATTTGAAAAAGCATACACAACTGTCCGCAGATAGTGTAGGAATAGTGTAGAAATATACGCCATTACATAATTTAAAAGAGAAACAAAAAAGGAAAACAAAACTTTATAGTTTGTTGTCAATGGATATGACATTGTGCCAAATTAGTCCTTCAAAGTTTTGTACCCCCCCAGCTGTTTCCTCTATAGAGCCACTACATGGACACACACACACTTTCACATGACTAGACCACAGAGTAAAACCATTTTTAACGGAGGGAGCACTGACGTCTAACTCAAAGCAGCACTATGACTTCACACTGAACTGCTTAGTTAAAACACTGAACCGCTGAGTTCAAATTCTTTCAAATTTGACCTAGACCACTTAGTTCCTCTCATTCGGACTCACCATCTCGACCGGGTGATGAACACAGTGCTCGGCTTTTGTCATATTTAGCTCCTCTACAATTAGATACTGTACCAACTTTAGCCAAGTGGCCAGGGTTTTTCCTGCATAGAGAATTGCGAGGCGGCCGCCTCTGTCAAATTTCGTGCCACCTCCGCCTCCTGACAAAATTCTAGTAGGCCTACTTGTTTTCTCTGTACTCGATGAATTTGATGTTTGTAACTGCAATTGCGGCTGTACACCCAGCTTCTTGAAAGGTTTCCCCTAAATTATCGTTACATCCCATCTTTTTTTTTTTTTTTTTTTTTCCAGAAATGTCTCAAATCACAGATAATTTTCAAAAGAGTTCGCAAGGAGGAGGGTGAAATAGTGCAGAGTGCGGACATCATTAGTTCTTCTAATCTGGGAAAAAAGTAAATTAATGTTACTGACGAGATATAGTTAATTTGTGAGTACTGAAAGTAGGCCTAGTTCTCTCAAGTGGAAGGTGCCGGTGAAAGACAGGATCATAGTGCGAGAGAAGAGTCAAGGCGAGAGTACCAAGTCTTTAGGGGCGTATTAACGAGACAACGTTTACATGATTTTAGCATCACTTTTTATTCATCTTCACAGATGTTCTCAAACGCAGAGTGAGTGGCTTTGACCCGCAGTGGCTGGAGAGATAATGATGATGAAAATATAAATACTGCGGCACAGAACATCTTTGCAGTTTTTCTGCAAAGAGCTGTGTGAACAACCTGCTGCTGAGACACAGGTGTACTGAGCTCACTCACACTACGGGAAGGAGCCTGTGTCTAACTTGACTTCGGTCTTTTTATAGTCCATCCCTGCAGTCACCAGCAGTTCACACTGACCATCAAGTCAGCCAAAGTCGATGTCGACTGGTGTTAGAGTCCTTCCACTTGAAATACAGTCACAGTTTAGACCATTTAGTTTTAGGCATTTAAACTGTGTTTATGATAGATACCAGCGAACAGTAGGCTACCTGCTGCCATCAGAGCAAGTGTAATGTTAACTAGCAATTGGACATGATGCTTCTGTTGTTTGTAACGTCGGTTTCAAAACACCAGAGGGTAAATATTTCAAATAACAGCTCGGGCATTTGCACCGAAATGAGGTACCACAGTCTGCATTTTTATTCTGTCCATTAGGTACCAGTCATGTAGCAACTGGTGCCAAAAGACAAGTCAACAGATAATCTACAGCAATTTTCAGAACAAGATTCAATCTGTGATATTGTATAATCGGTGATCAGGACTGACAGAGTGTGCCTATGCATGGCAGGGTCATGTCAACAAGCTTGTATCCAAGACTACAGTGCGATTAATAGATTTCATTCATAACCATTAACATAACATCCCAAACAAACAAGGATGCCTTTCCCTAACTGCCTACTGCTTGCGAACTGTGTTTGGGGAGGCAGGATGGGTTCAGGGTCAGGACAAGATCCCAGCAAAGCACAAAGAAGCTAAAACTGGTTTATTATTGGAGTCGTGAGGCACACTATGGGTATAAGGGGGTGAATCTGGGAGAATGATTTGCAGACATGAACTCATTGGGTGACCACAAGGATCAACACAACGATTCATCAAGCCTCAAATCACATCAGTTGAGGCTGAGAGCTTCAGTATTGTTGCCCATTAAAAGCTCTGTGTCCCGTCTACCTCTTTGAATCTTCCTCTTGTCTACTTTTACTGCTTCTCTGGCCCCTTGGCCAATATCCAACCTCCTCGCTTTTATGAAGTTGCACAGCAGCAGGCCCAATGAGAAAAAACAAAGTATGTAGATTTCATTGACCTTTGCGTTTTATGCTAATTTGATCCAAAAGTTTCAAATCAAAATTCCATCTGGTGGTGGGCTGTGTCCACAATTTGGTTGATTTAGATGATTGACAGTAAGGCTGTGGTGACATGACACAAGTTTCATTCAAACTGTATTAACGGTTTCTCAAGCATTATGTGTAAAGGAGAGACAGACAAATAAATGAACAGGATGGATGAGAACAAAGATACAATAATATGCTGGATGGCTCTGGGCTGAAGGGAAGACCCTGCCAAGCAGTTTACAAATTCCCGCTGGGTGAACATGTCTGTGCGTTACAGGCTCCTGTCAACTTATTTGTCCTCGAGCACAACAGTGGCATTAATAAAACCCATCAGTGTCCATTAGTGTGACAACACCCACAAAATGTCCACAAACAAGCAAGCTTTCCCAGTGCCAGCTTGTGATAAATGATGGGAGGAAGTTGGAAAGTCAGGCCTGAGCCCTGACAAAGCACAATGGAACTGAGCTAAATTAGCTTATTAATGAGATTACAAGAGGCAAACTTTGGGACAAGTAAAGAACAAGGATAAAGTGCTCCCAAACTTTGGTAAGATAGTGACATGCAAGTTGGCTCAAGAGTTTAACAGTCTAATCGGCTGGATTCGATTCAGGAAGAATCAGTTTGATTACAAAATTAAAGGAAAAAAGAAAATGAACCTGTCAGCAAACCGTTACTCAGATTCACACACACAAGTAACAGTATGTGTGGTGAAACGTTCCTTAGGTTGTTCTGAAAGACTAGTGTGAAAAATAATGATTGGAAAAAAGACATTTTAAGGATAAATCATGCTTTTACTAAAGCCAGACTCAGGAGGCAGAGCAGGCCAGCCACTAATATGAAGTTCAGCTCCTCTGGCTGAATGTCGAAGTGTCCTTGAGCAAGATACTGAAACCCACGTTGCCCCTGAACGTACTCACGCTGGACTGTTATTGGACCATATTTGAACTTATCCGCTGTTGTGATACTTTAACTTACTATGCATAAGTGCAATATACCAGTGTTTTTATTTTATTTTTATTTGTACTTATTTTAATGTTTAGTACTTCTTTGTTGCAGTGTAGCTGTATTACAGTTTTTACTATTGTAAGCCAATGCAACGAAATTTCGTTCAAATGTGGACTGTTTGGTGTATAGCTTGAATGAAAATAAAGTGTATCTATCTATCTATCTATCTATCTATCTATCTATCTATCTGAATGTGACAAGTATCGTAAAGTCACTGAAACTAGAAGAAAACTAATCACTGAATCTTTTCAATATCACATAAATATATAAGTTTAACATTACATTGACTAAATATTTGACCGATGCTGTATTTCATTTCTTAAGCATAATTGTGGGTGAAACAAATGACAAAATGAATAATGATGTATTATATATTATTGCATTAGGTAGTTAAACTTACATTCAACCAAATGCGTAGAGTAAAGTGAAAGTAATGTTTTTCATTCATTTAGATACAACAGTTAACCACAATATCTCTCAGTGAGAATTTAAGCACAAGATGATGGACCAGGAAATTTAATCTTTTCTCATTTGTTGTCCTTAGATAAAGTAGTTGCACATGAAATCTATCTTTTGCTTGTCCAACACTCACAATTTGCAGGCTGAAAAGGTGGCTTTAAAAAGTTTCCTCAGTGATGAAAAACAGCAGCTATGGTCAGTTTGAATTCAGTCTGTGGTAATTGATTGCAGCGTTGTGGTATGAGACATGATCCATGCAACCGCAACATCAGCTGTTTGATTACCGCTGAGGACCTGGGGACCGCAGACATTACTTCTCTGTCTTCACTGTAAAATAAGACAAAAAGTGCCACTCCATCTGCATGATGGAGATATCAAAGCCAACACATGGTTGGAACTTCCCATTACTCTAAGAAGCGGCTTAAATGCATAATAATCCCAAACCAGTGTCAAAGTTTATGTTGTCTGGAGTTATGGATGAAATTAAAAAGTTTTTAACCTTTGAAAACAAAAATTGCAAAATCAGTCTCTGGCTAAATGAATCTCTGTCACAAGGAGACGTAAAACAAGGAGTGAAAAAATAGAATTTAAATTGGCAAGACATAATGAAGTGGTTAAAGGTAATGGAAGCAGCACTAATTCAACAGTGGTGTGCAGCATAGGCCCTGTTCAGACCTGGCATTAACATGAGTCTTGAGTGACTGCATCACAAGTGGACAGCTCTAAGTACATGTGTTAACGCACCCACCCAACTCGATCACTCAGACCACATTCGGAGGTGGTGTGGGCCACATATGGCTCCATTCTTTTTATCAGTGTGAATGCAAATCTGTCCTGAGCTACACTGAAGGACCGTCTACTCAACTGACGTCCTCTTCCACAGTCTGATTTGTCGCACCACAGTTTCATGATGAATCAAAAATATTTTCACACTTCTCACATACATACAATCTCCCATACATTGCTTTATTGTGGCAGCCCACTTTGATAATTGATTGAAGCTAGCAGCATAAATAGAATCTAATTCTATGGAAAACATTGCAAAATCTCTCCATCCTCGGCTATGTGAAACTGGCTTTAGACATTACAGGCATCCATCGACTGGCTTCTATTATGTTTGTGCATCAAAATCCCACAAGATATAATTAGCAGACACTTCAGCCCCACAAATCTGCATACACAGGCAAACTTCAAATGCAAGACTGTTACTTCAATTCACTGCAGGTGTTTCAGCTCCAATGTGGTTTTCTTAGAAGAAAAAATCACTTTCAAATTCATATGGTGTGTGTAGTTTGTATTAATAAGGATTTTGCCACTCTCTAAAACAACAAAATCAAACTTGAAGAGCTACTTACTTGTTTCAAAAATGTTGCATGTTCTATAAATTGCATGATCACTAATCAGGAAACAGAAAGGTGATTTACATCAAATTAAAAACAAAACAACCTCTTGAGTGAAGTCACACACCACAGAGTCACTTGAGCACATCCTGTGTGGTCAGAGTCCTGCTGGTGTGTAGCACATGGCAAGTTTCAGTCACACCAGTTATTCATGTTGCAACATTTCTTATGGCTGCTATGCGTTATGGTCTAGTGATCCCCTCACAGAGAACAGGCCTTATCAACCCTTATTCCTCCACAATGAATTTCTTTGTTTGATTTGTGAATAATTAGAGCCTGGTGAGAGGAATGAGAAGGTATATGTTTTTTTCTCATATCTGATGTCACTGCAGTATCTAGAAACATACACATACATATATCGTCAGCGGTTAAATCATGGTTATAATATACTGTATAGTTGTCTTCAGCAGGTAACAGACTGCCAAATGAACAAAAGGATGCTCAACTGAAAAGAAAACATGTCAGAAACAACAAAACAACAACAAAGACCCTGTTTTACATCTGCTCCAATCAGGGCTCTGCTCTCAGCACATCATCCTTTAAGAGAAGCACTCTGAGCCAGTTTTTTTAGGGCTGCTCTGACCTTGTTTCTGTGGGGCCTGGAGTTTACAAGCGCACTCCTCCAGAGCTTGTAATGCTGAGGGAATAGTTTCCGCTAGCAAAGGCTTAAAGGAGTCTTACCAGAGCTGGGACACAGCCCTGCTGCTGCTGCTGCTGCTGCTGCTGCTGCTGCTGTGTTTACACTTCATGAAGACACAAGTTTACACCCAAAGCTGTGGCAGCGGCGGTTCAACCTCAGCACAAACCTCCATCACACAAACACTGCGTTCTCCCCTCACACACACACGAACGCAATGTCTGGTTGTGCTATGTGAAGAAATACGTGTAGAGGACAGTTCTGAACACGGTCAGTGTTACGTCAATGGAAGACAACGTTTAACCGCGCTAATACAGTTCCTCAAAATGTGGTAAGGAGGGTTATTTGTAAACAAAACAACTGTAACTGGGTGAGAAAAATTCCCCACTACATCTGGCAACTCTTTACACCAACCTTACACTTGGGGACGAAAACAATATGACACAAGTGTGGCGCTGTGCTGCAGCACAACTTGTAATGGGACAGGGAAAAGTTTAAAGCAAAAAAACAGTCTTAGCCTAGTAGTTATCCGCTGTCTAAAAGCCACTTTTCCGACGTGACAGCATGTTTGAGATGGAAACGATGTAGCTAACAGTGAGATGAAAAGTGCAGCCGAGCTAAGGTGGCGGAGTAACAATGTTGCACAACATTTGAAAACCATTTTAAACACACAAGTTGTTACCAAATAAACAACAATGTCTGTATTGCGCAACAGTTACTCTTTCCCTTTGTTGGCTGTAAAACACCACACACACATACACACACACACGCAGAGAAAGTCAAGTATAGCGGAGTAGCAGCAACTCTGTTTGACTCCGAGGAGGAAAAGCGCAGAAACCAACTACAAGATAAATTTTTGGTTCTCTCAACACGTTCAAGTCAAGGAGAGAGCTGTGTAACTGCGTTTCACAAAGGACAGAGAAAAGAAAAGAAACACTACCTGAATTTAGCACCTTTAGGCGCAAAAGGCTGTTTTCCTCCCGGTCTCCCTGAGCATCCACAGTGCAGGAGTTTAGGACCCGTCGGTACTGTAAAAATCATTCAGCCAGCAGCTCCGCCATACTGAATTAATCACGTGTCGGACAACCTCCTGTATTTCCGTAGGAGGCGGGGTCTGCAGGACAGGATGACTGACAGCTGAGAGGAGAATCAAATTGTGTCAGCGTGAGTGTTTACAAGAGTGAAGTCTGTCATTCTTGCTGTTTGAAGCAGGCAACGGGCCACACACAGGTGTGTACAATACTGTTTGTGTCCGCTGTCTCCAAGTCAGCTGGAGAATATACTGAGCCTTGTTCAATGGATTCATGATGTCTGAGGTTTATGTGATGTTCCTTTACTGCCATCTTTATAAGGTTTTTTTGGTAATGTTTTATGTGACTGTGGTAGTGATCAGGTTTAACTACCCATGTTATCACTATAATATTTATTTGGTGTGCCAGTATGCCACTGATGCTCAGTAGCGACTTTATATTGAACTTATATAATGCATTCTAAAGGGAAACTCTATACATACAGTATTTAAATTTTTATTCATCTTCTATTGTAATATTTTGTGTCTGTGGAATGATGAGTTTAATATTATGCCAGCATACAATAAGGTTTAAAAGGATGCCGCCAAAAACAGAAAAAAATGTAAAGGCCCTGAAACCTCTGTATCAAAGTATTTTAAAGTATTCAATATTTTTTGCATCAAACACTAATGTTTAGCAATTATCTATTAAATCTTTAAGTCAAAATCTCAGATAATCTGATTCATTATGAAAAGTGTGGCTCTGTTTTGTTCAGGTATGACTGACAGTGTGGTATCTCTCCGGCAACACATGCAAACGGCCCCCTGACTACCATAAGTATTTAAATGTTGCTAAATTCTGATTGGTGTGTGACATCACCTTTTTTTTTTCTTTTTTTTTTTTGACCTCTACCCTTTTCAAACCAGTAAAAAGATAATAGAGTAAATACAAAAACTTCAGATCCCTCTCACTGTGAGATAATCAATAGTGAAAAAAGAGACATTTTCAACACCTTTAAAGGAATATCAAGCATATATAAGGGAATATAAAAAAGTAAAAAAAATCCTAGATATTCAGCTCGATACATCCTTATATGCATGCAACAAAAGCCAAGGTCCCTGTTTACTGAAACACTCAGATAGAACACAACAGATAATATCAACTTCCAAGACTTTTTCTCATCACAAATCAAAGTCAATGCATCACAGTGACTGAATATTATGATTAGCTTTCTTGTGTAACCTCAGTCTGCCTCACCTTTTTCTATTTAAACTGGTGATTTCCAGGAAGCCTTTTCCAGGATGACTTTCCACAACTGCAGCATGTGTCAACTTGTCATACTCAGCAGTTGGTTTAATATTTACGTGGATAGACGTATACCAACAGCAGATTTTCCAGTTGAGAAAAGGGACACTTGTATTCTTTATGTGAAGCGCAACATGTTTGCTAATAGCAATTTTACATCATTGTCTGTGAAGGAAATAATAGATAATCAGCCTCCTGGAAGATACAAGTACCGTGATGGCGCATTTGCTGATAAAAAAAAATTCTCCTGGAAATGTAGGACTTATCACCACTAGCTACTCATAAACAAAGTATTTAAAAGGCAGATTCATGGCTTTCAGGGAACAGTTCCATAGCTACAAAACCAAAGCTCACTGATGTGTGTGCACAAGTAAGACACTGAAACCTTACCCTGTGCTAGTGCCACACATTTTCCTCACTTGATAGGTGAGAAGAACACTTCCTTCAAACCAAAAAAAGTTGGTGGTTGGTGGTGTCAGGTTGCCGGCACACTGAGAAATTGGATATAATAAACTGTTTTAGGACAAACATAAAACTATTTAAATTCTTCCTCAAGAAGAGAAACTCCTCCGCCAAACACTTTCCCAATAGTCCCATTACACAACAGCTGGTTCATTATGTGATGCTAAATGATGGTAAATGCAAATTGTTCTCCATTATGCATCTTTATAACAGTTAGAGTGACTGCAAACAAGCCAAGGGTAATACATAAACACTCTGAACTCTAAATCTTCAGAGTATAATCACAAGTGAGTCTTAATGTCTATATAGAAATCAACATAATTAATCAAAATAAGACTAAAACTTATAATTTTCAATAAATACCATCATTTGTCTCTTCAGTTATTTTGTAAGGGTAGGTATAATTTTAAAACAGGGTTTTAAAAAAAAAAAAAAAAAATAAGGCAGTAACACTGTCCCACAAGAAGCCTTTAATTATCAAGTCATATCTTCCCCCAACTATTAATAAACAGTTGTCAACACACGAGCAGTCGCACATATCTCGCAGCTTAAACAAGTAGCAAAGACATCACTGACAGGCGCTGCCTTGAAAAGAAAAATGACACACTATCAGTGAAAACAAAAAACAATGCTCTATGGAAAAAATCTTTTGAGTTGAGCTGTGAATCTCCTCGTGCCCGTCAAACACTTCATCTGCTTACCATCGGTCTGGAGCCGATTATGAGGACTGGATAGGAGGAAGATGTATAGTCTGGATAGTTGGGAGTGAAAGCAATGGAATTAGATAGGAAACACTTGCTAATACAGAATGCAGATGAATTGCAGTTATGTGGTAACTATGTCCTCCAGCAGTGTTTAGTGCTGATCATCGACAGTGATCCGAAGCACTAATATAAGTACTGCACAACAGCATACAACTGTATCACTGCCCAGGCTTGAACAGACACCTGATGTTGCCACAAATATAGCAACAGTAAGACCAGGGCTGCGTAAACACTGGCACTCTAGCTTTAAGAGCGGGGACCCATCTGAAAAGAAATGAAACAACTCAACCCGGTGGAGCTGGTCTCTAAAGAAAACACTGACAGCATAATAAGTATCCACTCAAGCGGGCATGTCTACATAAGCAAGTAAAGAAAGCTGATTTGAACGTAGATGGAACAACTCAACCCGGCCACACTCTCCTCTAAAAGGAGACCGCTGACAACATAATAAGTATCCTCTGAAACTTGTCCGTGGCTGTGTAAAATGGGATGCATCCAGAGTTTATCTGCTGTAATGAAAGCAGATATGGCTCACACATGATGCTATACCATGCAATATGATATACCACCAGCTCTTAGGGCAATTACACAAGACTGTATTAGGCCTGTTTTCTTGTCTCTCACCCAGTTGCAGACTATACATATATCTAATCAACCAATGTATATGATTCTTTTTGTCCTGCAAAAGGCACAGATGCACAGTGGACAAGTTGTACTGTACATTGAATTTCTTGGTGTGCTTCTCCTTGTGCCATCTACAATATTAAAGTCCAACTTTCAATAATTATTCAAATCTGTACCAAGGTTCTATACAAAAATTTGGCGAGAAAAGTTTCTTTTGTGCTTGACTAACCTCACAGAGTTTATTCTGCTTCACTGCAGCTCTGATGAGATTCGCTTTCTATTAAACACGTGTTCTGTGTGTATCTGGATATCTAAGAGCAGATTCATGCATCATTATTTGAACAGACACATTTGCTGGGAATTATGATTATTTGTCAAGAGCTAGATGATCGATACCACTGTCATATCTGTATGCTGGATATGAAGCTAAAGCCAGCAGGTGGTTAGCTTAGCTGTAAAGTTTTAATTAGTGGGCTTTAGAGCTGCTAGGAGGCTAACAGGTAACCTGTTTCCCCCTACCTCCAGACTTTTAGCTGAGCTAAGTGAACCGGCTGCTGGTTGTAGCTCCATTTGTAGCATACAGACATGAGTGGTATCGATCTTGTCATCTAACCTATCCAGTCATTTCACTGGGTTTCTGTGCACAGGCTTTCATATCATCCAATGATCATATTAGCTGAGGAATATTTAAAGAACATTTTTCTCTCTGCAGTCTATGTCGCTCCACAGCTTTTGCCCCTCCACCACACCTCCACCAGTGTTAAGCCCCAGTCTGAATTCCATTTTAAATGAGATAAGTATATTTACTTTGAATGTAATTGCTGCTCTGGGTGAGTTTCAATTTTCTGGGGTTCATTAGGTTGCATAATGGTCCTTAAATTAAAAGTTCCTGAGGTAAACTGTGTTAGCTTTTGGTGTCTAAGACTGAAAGGAAAAAAAAACTGTACCACAACACTTTATGGGAACTTTTACCATGCAGGCATTTCATAAAGCGTCATGCGAGTGTCATTTTCTATGTCAGTTCATTTGACAGAGAAAGGTGACAAAAGTGATTGTTATTTTTCTTTTTTTAAGAGCTTGAATGACAAGAAAATGTGGCAAGAGAGACTTTTCCACACCTGTGTTGGCACCCGTCTTGTGAGTCTTGTCAGAATCGCTGACACCTGTCTTTGCATCAGAAAAATATAATGATAGTAAAGAGAGGCTTTTATTGGAAAATTTAGCTCGGTGTCAGAAGAGAAAACCTTAACACTCTGACAAACCTGAATGTTGACATTGGTAAAGACCCTGCAACTGTGCTGTACACTTTGAAATGTTGTTTAATTCAGCAAAGTGATGTTATTAAAGTAAAGCTGAATGAGTCACAGTCTTTACAATGACACTTTTCACTGTCATTTGCGACACTTCCAAGGAAACCTTGTGCTTCAGATGTCTGAGCAATTGAGATCGACTCGCTGGAAAATATCTCTCATAAAACATAAAGTGAGATGTGTGACGGGCCCAGGGCCTCTACCAGGGCTTGGGTATGTGTTGTGTTGCTGTTGGTTTAAAGATGGTTTAAATTCAATAATTTACATTTCTATTGATTGGCATTACTCTCTAGCTTTTGGTGCTAATGGTAAAGGCTATCCTCGCTAAGGCTTTTCAGGCTATTCATGACTAGAATGTGCAATGTTAAAGTTAAGATTACTGGGACATAATGAATAATAACTCAACACATGGTAATGTGTGGCCATTTGTAGAGTAAGGTAGAAACAATTTGAGATGAGTTTAATTGAAAAATAAGCTTTAGTGTTGCCACTCACTTGTATGTCGCTTTGGATAAAAGCGTCTGCCAAATTAGTAAATGTAAATTCAACTTCCCCCCTGGCCAAAAGATAACGGCAACTACTAAGGGGGGGGGGGTCTAAAACGTCTATCTAAACTACTTATCATTTGTTAACGCTTACTTTCATTTTTTATGTATATAGTATATGATCTTCCAGCCGCAGAAATAATGAAAGATCACAGTGCATTCTGGGTAGGATGTCCTCCATGAGTGTGCCTTATCGTCCACGCACTCCTGTGGTTTTTGAAGAGTAGACATAAAAAAAAAAAGCCTACTTAAACTGGAATCAAAGTGCTGAGGGAAGGTCAGTGAGGACTTTACAGACAACTGAAGTGCACATCAGACAAAGTCTTCTTTACTGAGTGTGTCCATTACATCATGAAATATAAAGACAAGGAACTCTAGGACAAACAGGACATGAATTCAACATAAGATGGTCATGGGGACTATTTTTTCTTGACACAGTCACAGTTTTGAAAGTGGGGTTAAAGTTGGCCTGGATGACCTGGAACAATGTTTCACCACCTTTGAATGTCTGAACAGAGAGCGAGACAGATGAGCAGACACACACTCACACACACACACACACACACAGGCAACACCCCGCCTATCCAGGAACACATATAAACGTCAACATAAAAAATTTTCAAGGTAGAGCGTCACAATACCAAACAGAAGCCAGTTGCCTTTAGTTTAGTTTATGTCTGGAAAAACAATATGCATTTTATATTTGTCACACAAAAATACTAATAAGCCACAACTAATTCTCTTCTGCTAACAGAAGCAGCTTGTACAACCAAAACACTGTCAAAAACTCTCCAGAAATGCCAGTACAGGCCTTTCAAAACACCTGCTTCATCAAATCTCGCTACTCTTCTTCCAAAAGACGACTGGTGATTCTATTTAAGCTCCGGAGTCATCCAAGATCTGCAGGAAACACACACTGTATGCCTTCATTGTAATATTGCTTTGACAGCAGTGGATGGATTTCCTGTACGCTGTGATGGGAAGATCGATTTTTCCAATCCCACGATAGCAGAGCACTCTCCAGAGAGCACAGCATTATCTTTTAGGAGATAAGCTACCGTTGGCACATTTGCACGCTGTAGGTTAATACAATTCAAACTGAGAAAGGGAAGGGGAGGGTGGATGCCAGGGCATGCAAATGTGTCACACACGATAAACAGGGGAAATTGCTGGTACTGCTATAAACTGCTGCGAGAGAACAGCGTTTTACTTGTAACCCTTTTGGAATAATCTAATCATTTTCCTCTTTTCCATTATCTTATTTAATTTCAAGATTTTAGCCACCCACAGAAGAGGGGAAAAGGCTAACAGGGCGTGTGTTTGTGCATCCAGCTAACTTAATTAAGGCCCAGGGTTTTAGTCCTTTCTGTCATGAACCCTCAGCGTGTTGATTCGGCCCAGTGGTCCAGCACAAAGACAACTCTCTCTCAGATTCAAGTCATTTTTATCCAAGATAGTGAAAAGCAAGCTTTCTAACTATGGATGTCCACAATATGCAAGATCTGCATGACTGCATACTAACTGCTATAGGAAAGCTGATACTGTAGAAGCAGGCCTGCAGGCTGTAATTTGTTCCTCGATCATCTCAGCTGTTAGATCAACACATAGTTAGAAGACAGGAAACACTTATTAAGGACTTCATGTTGCATGAACCAAAACCCATGATTCATGATACAGGAAATCCTCATCACTTCACAAATCTGAGGCACGACGGGAGTCAGGATGATGATTTTCTCCTGCATTTGCTGCAGAAGTGAAATTGTGGCTTGGTTGATTTTGAGCATTATTTTTAAGGTTTATCTTTTAAAGCGGAATGATTTTAGCTTCCTTTTGTCCCCAAAGTAAAAGGATGATGAAAATAAAAGTCATTGAAACAATAAGGAACAGGTGCATTCAGCGATTTCAGGATTTCACTCGATGAACAGAATACAATGCCATACAATGCATCAGAAATATCAACCAACTGACTGACTAAGAACACACACAAGTGGTTTTGTAATATGTAAATTTGCTCAGAAGCAGGTTTAAAGAAGGGATAACCGACGGGGAATAGCAACAGCTCACTATAATGTATATCCTTCCTCCACAGTTTAAGGTGCAGTAAGTGGATAAGAGGGATTAATGGTATCCAAGTCACAAAACACCAGCCAATCCTGTTAAGCCAAGACAGGCACGGTGGCAGTAGTTCAGATGTGTGCGGCTCCTGTGATCCCTCGTGGGTCTCCTGACACCGAGGATCCCTCAGATGACTGTTATCTTGCCTGCCTGCATATGTACCATCTCCCCATTGTATGTTCCCCTGTGTGTTTCATTCTCTGTCTCTCTCTTCCTCTTCCTTTTTCATTGCAGTTCATACTCTGTTGGCCTCACCATGGACAAGTGCATATTTTCTTTCATTCTTTTTCTCCTTATTTTACATTTTGTTGATCAAGGAACAATCTTTGCTATAGTTCATGACATGACTTAATATGCAGACTTCCTTGTGATATCCTGTAACTTTTGAAAAACAATTTTATCTATGTTGAGTTTCAGGGCATACATGAAGTGAAATGGTGTAGACTCACATAAAATTACTTGTAAATGTAAAATATTTCTGAGTATATTAAAAATGACAGAATTTACCGATAATCTGTCAGTTTAGTCTTTAGTCATATATATATAAGTTTTGCATGGAAGTCCATCCGGCAATCCCAAGTAATGTCGCTCTGCCAGAACACTTAATTCTCCAGTCTCGCACTAATGCAGAACCCCTGTGATAATGAGACATCACTGACTGGACTATTACATCCGCTCTGCTTTGCCAGCTGCACAGATGCTCAATTCATAGTACATCCATCCAGCAAATCCTTCCTAGATTTACAGAAAAAGACCGAACAGTTTGCTTCTCATTTTTCACTCACAGTGTTTTTCATTAGACCTGGCTTGAGAGTTCAACATTAGATGATGAAATGGTATATCAGTGCATTAGGTGTATATTTGTCTTTGAAGTCTAACGATCCCTTTTTGTTACAGCAAATTTTGGTCCCCCAGGTTCTGAAAACCTCCACAGAAACTGAAACAAGCAATATACGATATATTGTTTACTGTACATCTAAGCTTCCAGTCAAACGCCTCACAGAGTATGTTCCAGGCTGCATGCTTGTCCACAAGCCCACACAATGACGCTCCTCAGGAACTAAGAGGACTAAGAGGTATGGAGAACACTTCCAGCAGACTGTGACAGTGTGATAAACAGAATGCAACTCTAATCCGCCGACAACACCAACAGAGCTGGAGAAATGACAGTGAGGTGGTTAAGGCAGGTGGTTTGATTCTTATTTTCACTACAGTGCAATCTCCACACCAGATGTGAGCAGCTTTACTATGGTAACAGTGGATTATCATCTATTACATAACTGGGGCTGTACACTTAAACCTGCTGGATAAAGAGTCACATTGTGCAGGTTTTGTTGCCGGCTCGTACAGTATAGGAAGGACAGATTGCACTACATTAGTTCACTGATGTGTAATTTGAGTAACAAACACATTAGTTAGTATTTGTGTCCAATATGCACTGGTTGTGCCTTAAATAAGTTATGCAATTGCAAATGTCGCATTAATGAATATTTAAACAGAGCCCTAAAAACCAAATTAAATAAGATACAGTGGATGCAGTGGATGCAGTGGAAGTAATAACCCTGGAACCCTGCAGCTGTGATCGCTCATAATACACGTAGCCCTAACACTTGAGAGATAAGAATGATAGAAAAAAGCGAAACATTTGCATTATTGTGGCACTACTCCAATATCCCATTTAGAGTCTATATTCACCAGTACATACAATGCATTTGTGCTTGTAAAGTTACCTCTCATCTGTCAAAAGGATTCATAGCACACAACTAATTACTCCACTGGACAATGCACTGTACCAGCAGCTGAGAGTTGGTATGCTGCCTTCGATGTGATCATATTATGACAAACATTTATGGTCAGGGTCATCTGTAATTCTGACTGCAGCTACAACTATTTATTAAAAGTCAAGATAATCTCTTACATGCACGAAACCCCTGCAGGGCTTCACTGTGTGATTCTAAATCAGTGTCTGATTGTCTTAGGGGGGTGACCTTTAAAATAAGAGCCACTCATGTAAGTTAAACCTGAGACCTGTGTGGTTCACCTTCACTGCTAATTGCATAAGTGGTTGATTAATACCTATGGAACGTACAACATCATGTTGTATAATTATAAAACTGCAGGTGTTTGCTGTTGCGGCTTAGTGGTATATAAGTGTTTGAAGGAGACAGGGTTGCCATACACACAGAGAAGAAGTGTTTATGGAAAAGTTACTTAAGGGTCTGAATAAATTCAGCAGCAAGGTATACACACACCTGTTACACACAAGCCTCATCTGAGTGGAAGCAGTCATACATGGCGATTATAAATGAGCAGGTTTTACAGATCAGGTCATTCTAAAGGACTGATAAATCCATTGCTCTCTCATAAATCATGCTGTCTTGGGTACACAGAAGGAGCCAAACAGTGAACATCTACAGGGAATTTCACTGTACTCCAGTCGACAGTGAAATCCACCAGGGCAAGTGTACCTCTCACTGCTAATTATAATATTCCCTAGTGAAATTTTACCTCAGTTATTCCGATTGGTTCAATGAAAACACTTTTAATGCAGAGCCACATGAAACATTTTGATTGTGGCTTCAAATCAAGAAAAGCAATTTAGCAGAGAACTAGTATTCACAGCCGAGCTGAGCCCCACGCTACAACAGGTAGTTTCATTTGAGCAATCTGTTTAGTCAGTGGTGTCCACCGGATCTAATTAGACCTAATGAGGCGTTAAGAGATTACAATCCTCAGGGGGACATGAATGTCTTATAATATATGTTGTATAATCCATCCAGTGGTTGTTCAAATATGTTACTAACCTTATGTTGGTGCTACAAGAAAAGTCAGGGGATCATCCTCTGGTGACAATGAATGTCTGCACAAAATCCAAATAGTGGGCTAAAGAGGTGGACTGACTGATTAACAAACACACTCATGATGTGACATCCATTTGCTTTTTTACTACAGATTACTACAGGGAGCACAAAGCACATACCTTTGACTCCTCAGACCAGTATCCCACGTGTGATTAAATTTAGGTTATTAAAACACATCTGGTTGAATTTAGGGAATGATTTTTGTGAAATACTGAAAATGAAAACACATCCTGTCTTGTGAATGAATCCAACATTAATTCAGTTTAACTACACTTGACTCTGTCTCACATGTGCAGCAATAGAGGCAGTGAATGGCATATGAGTCATTCCGTGACTCATTTGGATTCATTTGGCAGCCCTATTCACTTGTTCCTCTTTCCATTTATCTTCTTTTTTTTATCGCATATTGAAAGAATAAGAAGAATGTGCAGAGAGAGAGAGAGAGCGAGAGAGAGAGATACAGAGAGAAGGCATGTGACTGTATGTAACAAAGGTCACCAGCATGGATGTTGTGGCCAGTGAAGTAGAACCAGAAAGAAGTGCTAATGAGTGATGATAATGTTTCTCTTTTTTTATTGTCGAGCACAGACACTCAGATACTGTCTTGTTATACATTCCTAAGTCAACATAAAGGTCCCCTGGTTAGAGTTGAACCATGCATGTTTCAGGTTTCAGTTATTTGGTATGCGTCTTAAAGGGGCTATTTGTAAGTTTTCTCTGCTGCTGAAAATACTTTCTTGACAGGAGTGGGTGATGGTGATTGTGGCTTGTCAAGAGCTTCATGCATCATTGTCTTTATAATACAAGCGCTAAGAATACGCCCTCTAAGTAGCGCTACGTCTTCAGGACAGATTGAAGGCTATAGTGACTCGCTATGGGAAAGCAATGAGATGGGTTGCTAGCTGGTTAACATGCTAACTTCAAGAAAAGAAACCATATTTAAAATTGGCATTACTTTCCACCACTGGAGACAGCTCTTGGAATGAAGTTTAATGCTGAACTCGTAATGTTTCCTTCGGGTATGTACAGCTGTTGATGCTGATGTTGGTTATGTAGCCATAGCAAAACTTACAAATAGCTCCTTTAACCATTAGGCAACTGGGGCACCCCACAATGCTTTGCTTTTGTAATAATTTGCTGAATCTTGGGTACACTTGATTGATATTACAGAGGACTTATTATGGGCATTTATTCTTGGTGTCTACTAAAATAGATTTCCATGTGTCAATGCTCCAAAAAGACATTATTTTTCTTACCCTGTACATAATATACTGCACTCTATTCACCCTCTGCAGTACATGTGTCAAATTGATGAAAATGTTTTCTGAATTTGTTTGTAATTTGTCTATTTGCATGTGTTTTCTTAAGTTTCAATGTGTTGAGTTCTCAGAGCCACTGTACTTGTGACTTAATAGACCATTTACATCCACAAAAAGCTATACAACACATTGTAAGTAAAGGGAAAACTCAGAAAAGCATAATAGGTCCTCTTGATACATAATCACAGACTGGTAATATGCAGTTTACTAATGTCATAGCACATCATTTCTGCGTGTTTCAATGCTAATTTCCAAATTTCTTTTCAACATTTTTAGAATGGTAACATAAAATAAGTATTGTCTAAAATCACAACAATGACAATAATATAAACGTAGGATTTACTGTGAGTATAGCCTACACCTTCAGCTTAGCCCATACCTTTAGAGCACTGCGCTCATAGAACTAATTAAATTGCTTATCTCTGTGATGACCCTGAAAGTTCCTGAGTGTTTGTTTGTTTGTTTGTTTGTTTGTTTTGAGTGAGGAGAGTGTAGCACAGGTCCTCCGCAGCAGGGTGAGTGAGCCCAGCAGGAGGATGGCGGACTGCATCCTGTCATGGTGGGGCTTTCGCTAATTGTTTCCTGGAGACCAGAGCTACACCAGACAGCCAGACCTAATTAGGATTTTCAAACAATCCAACCTGCCAGACGAAGTTGTTCAAAACTGCTCTATGAACAGTGGAGCACAATAACTTTGCAATAATGCTCTCAGAAATGTACAGTTATATACTTGTACAGATGATACATACTGTTACATAAAAGCCTGACAGTTTATTGTATGAAAATTGTCTGCTATTTTGGTTATAAATACTGTGCAGAAACAGGACAGAATTTGTTTTTTTTAGCTTTAGATGACAAAATAACGACATTTTTCATTTGCTAAAGTTGACTATTTACAACATCTTGTTTGTGTCTACCCCCCCTTCAATCTCCCTCATATCATGGTCACTACCAACATAAAGCAGGGGGAGAGTAAAAATCTTAACAAAAAAGTAAACTGTTGAAATGTGGTAACTCAAATATCTCATTTTACCTCTGAAAATGAACTGCTATAGTCTTCAGAGACTCTAAACTGGCTTTGGCACTCAGTAAACATTGGTGAACAGTCTGTAAGCCAAGCTGTATGCCAGCTGTTGTGTGCCATCCTGCTGCATGCCCTTTGAAGTGCTCCAGCCAACCACGCTGCATGAAGAATGAGCCAAGACGGACCGAGGATGCCAAATGGCATAGCTACTTCCATGTCAGTACCCTAACAATAAAATGTAATCGATCTTTGAAACAGCAACAGTGTTATGGGTAATACTGCATCACATGTCTGACCAGAATTTTCCCCTCAAGGACTGTGAGGATTATTAGACAGGGCACAAGTACATCTGCTGAGTGTAAGAGACTGGCATGTTCAGAGGAAATAGCAGTAGGCACAGCAGTCTCCACAACACAACAGGACCCCTCTTTTCAATTTCCTGCTCCAGTTTCCATTCCTGCTTTATTTCGTGCAGGGACCTGTAAAGTGGGATTTGCGAAGGAAGAATGCAACATTTAGCAGATATGGCAGCGCAGAGCACAAAACAAGGAAATTGATTCTGTCAAAGGCAATATTTGTGATAATGATCTCAATAAAAACATAAGGTGATTTCAAACAGGGTTAGCAGGATTCCCTCTGGAGGTTTTACTCCTAACACAGCAGTGGTCTCTAACTGGCTTTAAAACAAGTGCTGTACACTTTAAGCTTTACACCAGCCTGTAACCTGGTGTGTATTGTATTTCCTTATTCAAACTAAAGCTTGTCTTTAGAAGTTTGACATCAGGCCTGAGTTAAGTGGTGTTGATGTACATACTTTTTCCAATTCGACTTAGTGGCCAACAAGTCACATCTGGGTGGCAGATGTCAGTGTTTTCATAAGCTGCATCTAATGAGTTGTATCCACACTGTCAGAGAGGCCTTCCCCTGTAATTATGAATAGGATGTTGCTGAAACTAGTTTTTCAGATCACTGGCAATATTACAGAATATAGAAATTGGATATCAATATGTTAGCCAATATTTATTTCATAAGATACACAACACGTAACGTAAAAAAATGCATATGATATATAAATGCACCAGTTTTAGCCCAGTCGAGATGTTTGTTGCACCTCTCATTTTCCTCTCTTTGCCAACTGTCCAACAGAGACATAAACAACAACAACAAACAAAACTGTGGTGAAGAAATGGGTACATTTTAGAAATAAACTTGTCAGTGCTCTCTAGTGGACAAACTGTAGTGCAACACTAGAAACGTTTCCTTACAAATTTAGCAAATTTTAACTTCCAGAAAATAAGCAAAACAAAATATAAATGATCTGCAATTCCATCTACTACTGTTATGGGAATATTAGGGGTTGGACACATTAAGATAAACAGCTGGAGGTACTAATTTTCCAGTTGGGGGCCATTAAACCATTGCAGAACAAGAGGGTGCGATGAGATGACATAATTAGCAGAGCTCCAAATGCTCCAAACAGATCTGGTGTTTTCACCTGCCGTTATTTTTAGTCTCTTTAGCGGAGAAGGAGCTTCAGTAATTGATTAAGTCACATGCTCCATGTGCGGCATGATTAATTCACTAAGTTTGTTTCCGTTGCACAGCCCCAGTCCGTTATTTTTCTTTTATCAATACAACTTTTCCACCTTCGGAAAGCATAAAAACATTTTTTGTAATATTTCAACTCTTTCCATTTTTATCTAATTCACAAATTGAAAATGGACATAATAACAGGTGGATGGATGGATAATGTTCCAAAATGTTCCTTTGGCAGACATAAACAGTGATCCCAATACATTTGCTTTAAGCTTATATTGGCAGGTATATTGGGCCTTTAAAAAAGACACAACACACAGCAGCAACTCTTTGTTTTGCTTGGGTATGTTCATGTGAGTGTGTGTGTGTATGTGTGTGTGTACAGATACAGAGAGAGAGAGAGCACGTGCTTCAGTAATTAGACTCATAAAAGTAACACACAGCAACATGTTCACCAACCTGGATTACCACATCTGAAGTTGCCATGGGAAACAGACAAAACAACACCCAACAACCATTTATTTGAATAATTATTTACAGATGGTATATTCGAATATTTTTTTCTGACTTTTTGTAACACCTAGAATTTTCCACTGTAATGCAGTGATTGGAGTCATAGCGACACCTCGGGAACCATGGTGGGCATCTTTAATGCCAAATTCTAACATAAGACATAAATTATTGACAGAGCTTTTTATGTGATGTCTTTCAAAATTGTCCATAATGATGCATATTTGTGATTCGGATCATTTTGTATTCCTGTGTCGTACTAAAATAATACTGTATGTTGCAGAAGGTGCTGGCTTTGGCTCAGCTGGAAACATTCCTACAGTATCACATTGCAATTATTGGAATGAAAATATTCCCTCTCCATTTTGGTAAGCTCCAATTCCAGCGGCCCATCCCACACCATTTTTTAACAATAATGTTTTCCTGATCTAGTATTTCAACAAGGAAGATCTCAGCCTCTTTGCTGGGAAGAATGGAAAACGCTCCCACTTTTCTTCAAAAATACCTTGTCTTTTGTAAAGTGTAATTTAAATGTCAGACAAGATCAGAACATCTGAGCTGTTGCACACAGCCAGAATGTACAGGAATGACAAATCAAAACATGAGAGCAAAGTGTGAACTATTTTCTTTCCGACCTTCCGAAAACTCTTGTGAAGAGTGACTGTTCCATCTTGTGCTCATAAAAGCCGAGGGCCTACCAGGGAGCAAAGATGGCATGCAGCAGTTTGTAATCACCATCACTCTGCCTCCATGACACTATAGGGAGACTTCCACCCAGCAAGCATTTGATTAAAGCAACAGCGTCAAGTCCCATCTTTGTGCCAGTGCCACACATGGGATGGAGAGGTTGTGCAGAGGAGCAGATGTGTAGTACATTTCTTATGTTTGTTTGTTTGTGCAAATGAAGTTGTCAAGGACCCAGATGAGGAACAAGAGTCTCGAGAGAATAATGTGACATCTACTTCTATACATGATGAAGATTAAATATCATGTAAATGAGTTGTTTCCAGTAAGAGCTTATGAGCGTACCATGATTTATATCGACGTATTTGTATAATCCTTATTATATCCACACCCACATAAGTGAAGGTGGTAGAGTAATCTATAACAGTATGTTTTCTCTTGACATGTTATTTCAACATTAAGTGAAGTGTTGTGCTGTGTTACCCTGATATTTTGAAAGATTTATTTGAGCCATTTGCTGTTTTGACTCTGGGAATATTCTTCAACTGTATGGCAGTTCTTTACTGCTTAATATCCAACTGTGAACTTTAACAGTCAAAGTGCTTAACAATAAAGTGCATAAAGAAGGCATATGAGTAGTGTAGTGTTTTGAAAAGGTATGTTGCCATGTCAAGGATTTGTCTCCCTTTTCAGTTGCACAAGTGTTGATACCCATAAAAACTTATACTGTATTTGTGGTTTTAAGAACCGAAAACCATCTCAGTGTAGTTTTACATCTCCTCTCTCAGGCTTCTCTCTGGAGCTCTAGTAACAACAGGTTGCTGAGCCAATCAGAAGAGAGGAGGCTCTGAGCCTTTCTTCTGACTGGCTGACTGTTTTCTGAGTAATTGAATAAATATATAGCAGATTTCAGTTAAACACTCAGAGAAACCAAATCCTGCAAGGTTGGATGGTGGGTCAAGGTGGGCGGGGCTTGGGGCATGGCTGAGAGTGGTGACTGCTTTGTTGTGACATCACAAAGTTACAGAAGTCCTGACAGCTCGTTTTAAGGCTTTCTGAATACAGGCCCTGTGTATTTCTCTGTGGGCTGAGCGCTTTGAAACTTTCACAGTATTAATATAGAACATAGACCTGCTTTATAATCAAAGAAGACATGGAAATCTCACTTTATCTCACTTTATTTTTTAGATGATCATCTGACAATCAGACTATTTCTATCAGTGTGTGTAATAAATGCGCACACACACACACACACACACACACACACATACACACAAACACACACACACACACACACACACACACACACACACACACACAAACATTTATTCAACCTTATTTTCAATGATATCAAGAGTTCACTTAAAATGGTATAAATGCACACAGAAATAATTAACAAGAAAACAAACAAACAACAGAGAACACAGTTTTAAAAAAGCCCATTCTAAGGTAGTAGTAGAGTAGAGTATGTGATCATGGTTACTGATACTGGTACACTTGTGTTTAGTTTTAATAGGAGTTGTAAAATAAAAAAACATGCTAATTATAATGCTTTGGCTTTCTTTTATGACTGAATTGAAGTGGATACTCTGCATGCAGCCTATCATATTTTATTAATGGCACATACTGCATCCAATTATTTCAATTATTATATCAGTTGCAGCTCCTCAGTCTTAACAGTGTTATTTAGGAATGTGTATATCCCACAGATCAGCATGTGCAAGTCATCAAACTTTTATGCAAGTCACTCAACTTGACCTAAAAAAAATTTGTGAAAACTCTGAGCGAATGTGTTTTCCTCCAGTCTGACTCATACCCCATCCAGACGGATTCTGGGGTTTCAGATATTGAACGGACCCCTTGTTGATCAGAGCTGTTGAGGAGCGAGCAGGGGAGAGCATGCACAACAGACACCCACCGTGAGTTAATGCGTACATCCTGTTGAGAAGATGGGTCACCCTGGAGACCAGACGTAGGTATCCTAGCAGGAGTGCGAAGAGGATGTGCAGTTGCCCTGCTAACTCCTTTGCCAAAGAAGAGCTGTTTGTGTGGATCATGGTATTGAGTGGGAAAGACATGCAGGGCCTTGTCTGACTGGCTCCTCCAGGACTCTGACACTCTTTTACCAGTGATTTTGAGCAAGAAATCCTTGGTAAAACAAGTGGCAAACAAAAGCCTGGAGGTGTTAGATTTCGTCCTGAAAGTTGATGGTTCAAAAAGCTCCTGTACACATACGGAAGACTCCACTAATAAAATGCTTTATTAGTCCCAGTGGAATATTGTGTAAGTTTCGCATCAGCATAAAGCAGGTTGTGGTGTGAGAGCTTAGAAAACCCTCCAGTTAAATGTATTCCTAATTGGGATCTTGAATATAGTGAAATCATATTGGTACAAAAAGAGGAAAATGTCTGGCTCATAGTGAGAGTACACCCTATTTCACAACATCTCATACTTTTTTTCTTTTTTGGGTTTACTTATGGCAGTCTTTAACCTTATTTAGCCTTCGTTTTTGTTTCAGTTAAATATTTATGTATATTTAACAAATATGAAACTGCTACAGATGAGAGCAACAGCATCACAGCCAGTGAACAGTAAGAAAATGATTTACTGTCGCCATCCAGAGGTCATTCATTGACACTGACACAAGCATCTGAAAGCAGTGAAGGTATAGTCTTTATTTCACAAAATCAGTATTGTAAACACTGAAGCTGTAATGATCACAACATTACACTGAGAAACTGGATGACAGACCCATGGGTCCAATATTCAGAGACTGTTTTTTTGTACAGCAACAAGTGAAAGCACAGAAACTACTGTAATAAAACAGGGACTGGAGCGACTGAGTGAAGCAAATAACATATAACCATACACATTTTTTTTACATGTATTAAATTAGAAATACACAGTGTTTAGAAATATTATTTTCAATTACCTTAATAAAAAATTGCGTATCTTATTCTGGGCATGCTTGTAATCCGCCACTTTTAACAAAAAGCTGTTTATTAAAAAGTTATATGGTCTTTATGCTGGTATCTAAATGGGAAACCATGAATTTATCAGCAACCCAGGTGTCTATCTAGAACCTGATCTGGATCCATCAAAAGCAGACAAAAACTGACAGATCGCCCTTGACCGTTAATGGAGATTTCACTCCTTTCCAAAACCTTCCTCACATTCTTTCCATCTTTACAGATTCCACAGCTGCTCTCTTTAACTTCCTTTTTGTTTTCATGAGCCCATACAGAACAAAGACGATCCCTATTACACTTACAAGAAGAAACACAAAGGTGATGTAAAGTGCTACTTCAGCATCATGAGATGAAAGTTCCAGACCCAAGAAGTCCACCATGTTCGGAGGCATAACGGGAACAGTTGCAGGAGCAGTGTTCTCTGTGGTCACAGTGGGGGTACTTGTAACTGTTGCAAGACAGGGACAAGAAACAAGAAAAATGTCATCAATACTCCTGTGATTAAGATAATATTTGCATTTAGATCAGCAAAAATGTATATTAGTTTTCGTAGTGTACAATTTGCGTGCTGTTGAAAGAATGTTTCCCAGGATTAACATCAGAGGCAGCACTACTTCATACATTGTTTTTGTGTCTATGGACTTGGCATTACATTACCTTCAGTTTCAGGGTTCAAACACTCATGGGGCCCAATGGCTGGATCTGGGAAGCCATTGCAGTTGATGATGGAGGCGTAGCGAGAGGCTGAGTTTTTAGGGATGCGAGGAAGCATGGGGTCGGAGCGGTTCACATAGAAAAGTCCAAATCGCTCAGAGTAGCCTGCAGCCCACTCAAAGTTGTCCATTAATGACCAGGCTGTGTAGCCTCTCAGGTCGACTCCATCCAGAACATAGGCTGAAAGTCAACAATAATGACTATATTAAATGCACATACATAACTTAAAACCATTAGGATAATGCTCATAATGCAAAATGATATATTTATCATACTGATATTTTATCCATAGTGTTTTTCAAATAAATCTGTCAAATATTTACTGGCTATGGTACCTTTCAGTGCCTGGTTAATGTAGTTCTCATAATAGTGCGTTCTGTGGATGTCGTTCAAGTCCACTGCTCCTCTCTCTGAGATCCCATTCTCTGTGACATAGACGGGCGGGTTTCCATACTCATGCTTGATGAACTTGAGGATTTTCCTGAATCCAAATGGAGTGATCTTCAGCCAGAAGGAGCCAGATTCAATCCAGGTGCGGTCATGTGTGGTTTTAGTACCCCTGGATATTGGATTGGATGTTCTCTGGCCATTGCTCAAATATGTCATATATATTTTTGGTATCTGCCATTAAACAGGCAACTGAGAAAACATTATCAAGGTGTCTTTTTTTTTCATTCAAGCTTACCTGTCACCTTCATAATCCTGCTGATTTCCCAAATCAACAGGGGATGAAAGAACTGTGGTGTAATGGTTAAAGCCAAAGTAATCATGAGTCCCTTTGATCCTCTTGATTTCCTCAGGAGTGAATTCCGGAAGCCTATGTTAGAAAGAGGTAATTTTTAAAACACAATCTTTGATTAAAGATGTTCTCTCAGTCTTCAGACCAAAAAAAATAATGTTCATTTGTCACTTACAGTGCATAATTCCAGGTAATTACATTTAGTTTACTGAACCAAATCATAAACAATACTTGTGGTGGAAGTGTAAGTAGAGCATGACAGAATGCATTTATTGATTGAGGGTTCAACACCAAGTGTATAGCAAATATCATTGTATGCATCAATAATATTTCTGTGCTTGTGATGGAATAAACTATCATTCATTTACCGTGACTCAGGGAGACCTGCAGCAAGGCTTCTTTTGTGAATGACTGTTTTCATTAAGTCAGGATAATCACCATTAAAGATGGGATGGGCAAACCAGCCAATGAAGAACTGCAGAATAAATCATATGTTGTATTGTTACTATAAGTTTATCTGCTATGGCTAACAAATTTGTGGGAAAACATAATGCATTCCAGAAGTTTTCACTAAAAAGCATTCTCCACTAGATGTGCTTTTCTTAGCTTTAATTTACCTGACACAATCTTATCTTTCTTGTGAAGGTTAAAAAAAAAAGGTACAAAGTGGCAGACTCAATTCTGGTGTTTACATGTATTTGTTTACCTGCAAGTATCGCTTGGCTGCGTCCACATCCTCCTGCTTGTGTGGGTTCTGTGGCTCCACCCAATCAGAATTAATGGTAATGGAGATGAGGCCACCCTGTGTTGCACGGTACTTGTCATTGTAGAGGTGCCAAGCCGCAGCATGGGCCTTGATCAAGTTGTGAGCTGCAATATACTGCTTACCCACAATGCCTGAAACATTCAAGGTGTTATTAACAGTGCTATAAGATTTTCAAAAACAGGACAATTACAACCAATAGACCACATACAGGATATGTTTATGTGGTTTAGAATTGTTATAGGGATCTTAAAGTTAAGCAAAATCGACAACAAAGACAATTTCCAAAACCGATTTCCAGCTATGACTAACTTCTTTGAGAGTTTCTAACATAAACTGATCAGTTTACATTAGGCAATTTGTTATCTCTCTGAAACTACTTTTGTATGTACATAATATTTTTTTTTTTAAGGACACTCCACTGGTTTTGTCCCAGCCAGCATGTCCATGTGGGTCCAATCTGGCTTTTACAGTAGACATTAGACCCATATGTGTTCACCCATATCCTTGGGTGCATGACTTCATATGGCTTAGAACAGATACATATATGCCCAGGTATCACCCACCTTGACTGGAAAAGGTGGGGCCTATATGGGTCTCCTATAAATAACCCAACTGGGTCCTACTTGCAGCCTGGTGAAATTCCACAGGGGCCACTGTGGAACCCCGAGACAAATCATATTGCAATGCCATATTTCAGACCATTTTTAACCTTTATGGGGCCAACATACAAATGCTGGCTGGGGTGCACCAAAGATAGTGAGAGTGGGTAATTTCTACAACTTTTAAACTTATAGTAGATAGTGCTGGTCCATACAAAAAAAAAAATCATATAATAAATCAATAAAAATCAGTTAATAAAGGGAATATCTCAAAAGAATACCTGGAGCAAAGGTTCCATATCCGTAACCAAGGTTGGCTACGATGTAGGGTTCATTTAAAGTGATCCAGAACTTCACTCTGCTTCCAAGTCGGCTGAATAAAACATCAGCATAATCTCTGAATCTGTGTACAATGGTTTCATTCTCCCAGCCTCCAACTTTCTGTAGAGCCAGGGGAAGGTCCCAGTGGTATAGCGTGACCTGACAAATAGAGGAAAGAAAAGTTTACTTTATTATGGTACACTTTTCACACAGGTGAAATGTTTCCCTTTGAGACCAAATTGTATTTTGTTAAGGAAACATTCATTTTAACCCGCATGCACTGCTGACATTTTTAATACAACCATTAAGTGCCATCGAAGTCAGAAATGTTCAAATCCTACACATGGGAACCATTATATAATTAATTGAATGTCTGGTACCTTAATATGAACAACAACACTAGCGCCTACCTGTGGCTGAATATTAGCAGCTTCCAAGGCATCCAGTAATCTGTGGTAGTAGTTCAACCCAGCTTCATTAACGTGGTTGTTGGTGCCATCAGGAAGCACCCTGGGCCAGGATACAGAAAAGCGATAGTGGGATACCTTCAACTTCTTCAGCACCTCAACATCCTTGTCAATCTTATTGTAACTATCACAAGCAATATCACCATTGTCACTGTTGTCCACTCTCAAAGGAGTATGGGCAAACTTGTCCCAGATACTCAGTCCCTTTCCAAGGGCTCTCCAGCTCCCTTCAATCTGAAATGCAAGAAAGGTAGTCATATAGTACCATCCATGGGAAAGACCCTGTGCATCCTACAGGAGCTCTGAAAGACACCTCAAAGTTGCCCCAAATTTAACACAATATAAAAACCTATCCTGACACTCCACCATTCCTGTGTGAAGTGATCTCCACCAATGTGCTGGCATTGCCTACCTGGTAAGAAGCACTGGCAGTACTCCATTTAAAGGTTTTGGGAAACTGTCCATAAAGCATCTTCTCATCATCTGGTAATGGGAAGCCATTGTCCCTCATGACCTGGTAATAATAGTGAGCTGAGCGTTTGGGTGTCCTTGGCCGGTTTGAATTGGTGAAGTCCACATGGTGCAGGCCAAATCCAATTTTGTACCCATTAAGCCACTCAAAAGAATCCATGAGAGATGTTGCTATGTATCCTTTCACCTTCACATCATCAAGATTATGAGCTGCATATATTTGGAAAAAAATAACATAATTAGCAGAAAAAGGTGACATTTGTGGATAGATGGCCTTGATTTAGTACAGTATAATTATATACATATAGTATAATTCCACAGAATATGATGCATTTGAGTCAGAATATGATTGTTTGTCCACAGACAAACTGTCCACAGACAAACAATCATATGACATATTATGTGTGTCACCTAATTTCAGAGGACCAAGTGACAGGGACATATCAGCCAGATTTTTTTTTCTATTTATTCTTAAAAATTATTTTTTCTAAAAATGTAATAACTGATGTGTGCACTCACCTTTTAAAGCCTCATCAACATAGGTCTTGTGGTAAAATACTCTGTCCGTGTCATCAACTGTGGTCTTAATATCTGTAGCTACTCCATTCTCAGTAATGAAAATCTCTGGATCTCCATACTCCTCTTTGATCCAGTTGAGGAGTCTTCTCAAGCCCCATGCTACAGCTCTCTGCTTACTGATGACAGTAGTTGGTGAATCACCTTCCTCTGCTTCTGACAAATCCCGGTCATATTCATAAGATTGTGGGGTAAGTCTCAAGGTAGCATGACGTGCAATTTTTGTAGTATAGTGATTTACACAGAACATGTCAGCAGTTCCCCTGATGAAGCTCTTTTCTTCCTCAGTGAAGGAAGGTAGTCTTGACTCTGAAAGACCTTGGAGTTCACTTTTGTTTCCAACTTGCCACTTCATTGCGTCAGGATAGTCACCATTCTTGAAAATAGGGTGTGCAAACCAGCCCAGTTGGAACTGAAGAGCGCGGTCAGCAGCTGCCACTTCTCTGGGAACGTTAACATCTTTAGGTTCAATCCAATCAGCATTTAGGGCAATGGATACTAGACCACCTTGGGATTTGCGATACTTATTGTCATATGTGTGATAGGCCTTGGCGTGAGCCTTTATCAGGTTGTGTGCAACTCTATATGGAGCAAGTCCTGGCTTTTTAACATTTGGTGGAATCTGTCCAAGTCCATATCCTGACCATGCAATTGTGTGAGGCTGGTTGAAGGTGATCCAAAATTTCACTCTGTCTCCAAAAGTAGCAAAGCAGAAGTCACAAAAGTCATTAAAAATGTTAATCATATCCACATTGTCCCATCCACCGAGGGTCTGCAAAGCTTGAGGGAGGTCCCAGTGATAGAGTGTCACCGTGGGTGTAATATTATATGCTACAAGGCCATCAATGAGTCTATTGTAGTAGTCAACACCTCTCTGGTTCAGTGAGGTACGCTGACCATCAGGAAAGATCCTGGACCAGGACAGAGAGAATCTGTAGGACTTCACCCTCAGAGCTCGTAGCATGTAGAGGTCTTCATCAAGTCTGTGGTAGCTGTCACAGGCCACATCTCCACTGGGATTACCAGGAATACTGCCAGGTTTATGGGTGAATGTATCCCAGATGCTGGTCCCCTTCCCATCTGCATTCCAGCCACCTTCAATCTGGTAAGCTGATGACGATACTCCCCAACTGAAGCCTTTTGGGAAGGTACCATAGTGGTAGAGTTTTCTCTGAAATTTGCTTTGTTTTGAGAATTTCCTCCAGACATCCATGGCTTGTGATGGGACGGTGGAGGGTGGCATTGAGGAAACTTTATTTGACCTCATGTTTTTCAGTTCTGGTGCATGTACCATCAGGCTTTTGGAAGCAAAACCATTTTTCTCAATGACTTGGGAGTAAAAGTAGGCAGATTGCTTTGGAGTCCTGGGTCTGTCAGGCAAGTCAAAGTTGACATGGTGGAGTCCAAAGCGTTTACTGTATCCTTGTGGACCCTCAAAGCCATCCATGAGTGACTGGACAGTAAACTGCTGCACATTTACTCCATCCAAATGTATAGCTGTTGAGAGAACAAAGACATTGAGCCACTAAAACTCATTTAACATGACCTTGTATAACAAGTCTTCAAAAGCTTAAAGTAGAAAACACATATGTAATCAGGTATTTAAAGGGTCCAAGACACAAAGCATACCTTTCAAGGCCTCATTGATGTAACTCCTCATGTACTCTATTCTGCTGGTGTCATTGAAAGTGTCCCCACTGTGCTCAGTAGGCATCCCATTCCCAGTTATGTGGATCGGCACTTTGGTAACGTTCAAGTATTCTGTGGAAATGTAGTTTAGAAGCCTTCTGAGACCCCATGGTGCTGAATAAATCCAGTCAGAAGCTGTAGAGGACCATGATGGGTCCACATGTGCCTGGAGGTCACCAACCCCCTGAATACCAGGGGTGCAGCCTCCATCACTCTTGTTGACCAAACGGGAGGTATAGTGGTTTAACCCTAAAAAGTCAGCTGTTCCATGTATCCTCTTTCTCTCTTCAGAAGTGAAAACTGGAAGTCTTGCAGGCTCAGAGTGGGGACACTCTCTTCTTTTCTCTTCAACCTGAGTCTTGAGTGTTGCAGGATAATCTCCATCTACAAATATGGGATGTGCAAACCAGCCCAGCATGAACTGCAGGTAGCGATCTGCAGCTGCTATGTCTTCAGGTCTGGACGGGTCCATGGGCTCAGCCCAGTCAGAGTTCAATGCAATGCCCACTTTCCCTCCTTGTTTCATCCGGTACTTGTCATTGTAGACATGCCAGGCCTCAGCATGGGCCTTGAGCAGATTGTGAGTGACCTGAAAAGGCAAAACTACTGAGTGCACCAGAATAACAATGAAACAGTCTATATTTACATTAGAGTAATGATATTACTCTCACCTGATAGGACGCGACCACATAGTCCTTTACTCCAGGGGGGTGTTCGCCAGTGCCATAGCCAGCATGGCTCACCACCCAGGGGCTACTGAATGTGTTCCAGGTCTTGACCCTGTCTCCAAACCTGACGAAGCAAAAGTCTGCATAGTCCTTGAAGGCTTCAACAATGGAAGTGTTGGTCCATCCACCATTGTCCTGAAGTGTCTGAGGCAGATCCCAGTGGTAGAGAGTGACCACAGGTTGTATGCCAGATTCAATGAGTGCATTGATGAGCTTGTCATAGTAGAGAGCCCCTTTTTCTGATTGGCTGCCTCTGTGGCCTGAGGGGAAAATACGAGCCCAGGAGATGGAAAACTGGTAGTTGTTGACATGAAGACCTCTCAGGAGGTAGACATCGTAATCCACCTTGTGGAAACTGTCACAAGCTAGATCAGCTGTCTGATTCGCAAAGGCCAGGCCTTCGTGACCAAAGTGGTCCCAAATGGTCTCTCCCTTTCCACCTTCTGACCAGCCACCTTCAACCTTGAAGGACTCACTGGAGGTGGCCCATTGGAAGTCAGAAGGGAAGGATTCCATGAGGAAAGCATCTCGCTCAGATGAGGTCATGGTGGCAAAATTGCTCCATGTTTTGCAGTAGGTCATGGAACATGACGATGTTAGAAGATTGTTTCTGTTGTAGGTGACATAACTTTGATGTGATTACATTAAGAGAAAGAGAACAAGATGTTGAAAATGAGATGAAGTGGGAATATTTCAGGAGAAATTCAACAAATATTCTGTGGCATAAACTGGCGTAGGACTGGTGAAAACAGTTTATAGACGGAACCACATAGCCAAAACATACAAGTACAGCGTAACAAGTACAGTGGTTCCCAAACATTTTCAGTCGAACCCCCTTTAATAGAAATAAAACAATTTAAGTCCCCTCCCCTTTCAATATACACATACATAAACAGACAAAGCTACCTATTGTGAGATAAGGTAATGTAATAAGAATAACAGGTGCAGTAAAACCGTGTTGTACCAGTTGAGCAAAACTACTGTCATTATACTCTCTTCTTACTGTGGGCCCTAATCAAAGCACACTCCTATAGTTATGCACTCTTGGCCTCACCATTACACCAAGACACCATTGTTTTCACATTTTGGGTACTTTCAAAAATCAGTGGTATTTATCACTCCTCATCTAAGGTTAGAAAAAATAAGCCGTAACTTCTGACTGCAAACCAATTATATTTAAGTTCTAATATCATGAAAATAAATGATCATACCTTTAATCATAATGACAAAAAAAGATTAAACATGATCATTTGTATATTTGACAAAATAAGTGACTGTATTAGAACCAAACATCATCTCCATTTTCAGTCTTCATCATACTCCCTCTGTTATAACCCGACACCTCATCCCCCACTTCAGGAGTCATTTTCAGTATGCTCATGTGCCACCTGTTTGTGAAACGGATTGTGAAAATGTGACACTGTGTACTACAAATTTGTGGGGAAAAAACTGAATAACCCTTTTTTCAGCTGAACTGCCCCAACAACATGTTGTGTATTTTGTGCTTCACAAATTTAATTATCACACATGTACACATACAAAAGTTTAAGAGAGGTGGGTCAAGATATAAGATTAAATTCATCATTTTCTATATGAATTATATTATAATACCTTCTTGAGATAGAGTCAGCTGGACGTAACATATCCCCAATGTCAAACCCAAGAACATTTTGGTCTGCATTGCTCAGCGCTGTAAAAGTATAATAACAATGTATTATATATATAAACTATGCATGGATCCGTCTATATTACAATTCTTGAATCATTTAACCATTTTTCATGACATGACATAATTGCAAAAGTGCAAACTGCTCTATTTATAAAATAAATAAATGTCTGAACTAGTACAAAACATTACTTACATAATCACATTATTTCAGATATAGTTGTATTTTTGACAGGAAGGAAAATAAAAGTATTGATCTGTTATACAATTTGGTGTTCAACTTTGCAATTTAATTCACAGTAAGCAAACAATATTATTCACTGAGATTTTGACTCTTAATGAAAACATTACCTTTTAATATTTTGGTATCAGACAGGAAGTGTTGAGGAGAACAGTGAACACTGATGTTCACCTCATAAATGAGAATTGGTTTCTTTCCACACTTTTCCTACAAGAAAACAGAAACATTCAGCACAAGTTCATGTAACACTGTAAGACAGCAAGATCTTACCATTTATTACGTATGAGCTATATACCATGACAGTTTGCAGCTCCTCAGCCAGGATTTGTCCAGTGGTGCAGTCATACTGAACTTTAATTGACAGGAAATCTAAATAATTCTGAGAGAGAGATGCATGTGTTAGTGTAGTGGGGTGTGGAATCCATATTACTTTTCTCTCATCTCACACAGATGAAATTAACCATGTTTATCAAATAGCTTTTTCTATTAAAAGAAGTTTTGACATAATGACATAACTATGTTAGTATGAGTGACGAACACAAGTTTTACTTTTATTCTTTTAATAGCTTATATTTGATGTGACTGTGTGATCCTACCAGTTGTCGGGAGTCACAGATGATTGGGATTTTACTGCCCTTTACCCCAACTGATACTTGCCCATCTGCAACATATCATATTTAAATTCTGTTATTAATTTACCCTCTCCATTGAGTACACATTCTCCTCCCCGTGCATCACCTCATCCTCCTTATCATTACCTTTGGCACATAAGGTAAATAGATATGAAAAGCTTTATCTCATCAAGCACTGTCATAATCACTCTGCATCTAATAAAGCTGGACAACTACAATACAGCAGAAGATGAAAAATAAAAAATATGATTATGTGTCAAAACAACTCTACTTTTGTCCTTTTATAGGAGTTTAGTTAATGGTGGTGGTAATTAACCTCTAAGCTAAGATAAATCGGGTAAACATAAACATAAAGTAAGTAAAATTGGAGGGAAATGTGCATAAATTGCTGTGCAAGACTCTTCATTTCTCCAGCCATGCATGGTTGCTTGTGTTTGAATGTTTGTTAAGCTTCAGTAATGTATTGGCACAAGCAGAAGATTAGAGGGAAAACAGTGGCACAAAGGTTCAAGAAATATTAGCACATTCGCATGTTTCAGTTTTTAAATAACAACTGAACAGATATTTCCCTTTTTAGTGAATATGTAACCACAAATTAATATTTTCCCATTCCAAACAGAAGAAAACTTTAATGTTCGGCTTCCTCATTCTGTTATCCAAACTCAGCACATAACGCAATAAAATACTGGTCTCCTACCTCTCCCAGGAAATAGCTGGTGGTAACGTTGATAGATCCTGGTGTGCGCGTCGAGAGCGTGGTGCAGCTCAGCACCCTTCAGCTCATCCAAACTGCTCAGTGTCAGCCAGGAGTCTCCCAGCTCTCCAAACTCCCCAAACACAAACTCTGCATACTGCTGAAAAATGTCCACCAACTCCTTGCTGTCCCAGCCTCCATACTTTGATCTCAGAGCGACTGGCACTGTGGAGTCATGAAGAACAACCAGAGGCTGAAGGCCCACCTCCAGCAGCTGTCTCAGCAGGGTCTGGTAACAAGTAACCACAGCCTGTTGGGGCTGGCTGGGGAGGCCTGTAGGTAGAAGTTCAGCCCATGACAGCGGCACTTTGAAGTGAGTCACTCCTCTGCTCTGGAGATTCTCAAAATACTGTCTAGAGCCAGGAGGTATGGGATGACTGCAGTCAAAGGTGTCCAGCACATGCTCATTGGTCATAGGACCCGCAAGAAACATGGCCTGATGTTGACCATCATGTTTCTGGCACATGCACCCATACAGAGTTATCAAACACAGAGGGAGAAGTTTCCCCAGCAGCGACATATTGTCAGAGCGAGGGGAAGTGATCGAGCCCTTGGGTAGCTAAGCTTTTATAGAAGCCCTGTTTCAGTTAATATTCACCACTGTATGCTGGGGTCACCACAGCCGTGAGGCTTTATGGTGTGTTTGTTAAGAGTGGTCACAGCCTTGAAAACTTCTGATAAAATACAAAGGGTCAAACAGGAGGCAGAACAGATTTATGGTAACTAACATCTGAGGTCAAGGAGAAAATAGTAGAAAAAAATAAAGGACACAATTTGGTTTACTAGGTGTCACATTAAATGTCCATAGAGAGGCTGGTTATAGTTTTGTTTGTCAAACAGTGTGGCAAAACCATAATATCTCAGTATAATATTTTATAGTATAGTATATCCAATAATTTATTTTTATTCATTAGAAACCACAAAATTTCAACCATTATATATATATTTATATATAATATTATAAATATTGATTCCTTTTTTTATAGTTACTACTAAAATGAAAACAAAAACCCAGATTTTTGTGCCACATGGATGCAATATGAAAGTCAATATTACAGTGGTAAAGACTTCAGGGAAAACATGTATTTAAAATGACAAAATTACGGCAGAATAGAACAAAAAAACAAACTCTCTATCTATTTATATGGGCCAAAGTAAAAAGTAATTTTGTCCATCAGTCTTGTGTGAATTTTATTGACAGGTAAGGTAATCAACTGTTTGGGCTCCTAGGAAAAGAGTTCATCCTGAGGTCTGATAGAAAAAGATAATACAAATTCCCAAGGGTTTGTGAAGTCGCTGCAGATAAAGGCTGTAATCATGACGGCTACACAGACATGTATGCAAAACTGCAGCTTGATAGATTGGTGGTAATTCTAGTTATATTATCTTCAGGCACAATGACTTTCCTGTAAATCAGTTTCTTACAACAGAAATTCCAGTGAACTGAGGTGATTTTTTTAATTGCACAAGAAAAAGGAATCTTCAGAATATGAATAAATAAAAAATAAAAAGTTCCTTTTGGCAGCTGAAATGCAAGTTGTTTTTATGTTTTTTTATCCACATCCGTGCCAGCATATCATGGAGTAATGAAATTTATTATACTGGCTATCAAACTCTTACTCAACATTGTACCTTGAAAAGTCTAAAGAGGCAGAGGTGGTTATTGTAGAGGTGTTACTTTGTGTCATCTATTTTAACACAGAGGGATTTTTTTTTGTGTTGAGGCGGAAGTGTTGTCAGCGCCGTCTGTACAGCACATTTGCAAATGTACAAAGTCGCCTTTAAAAATACATAAACAATGTTTATGACTGCTGACTTTATTCAGAATTACTTTCATCAAGTACACATGCAAATCAAGATACTAATTTAAAGGTGATTGGCACAGTGTTTGTAGCAAGATGAATCAATCATGTCTTCCAGCTGCTTGCAGGATGTGCAGGTCTTCCCCTTTCAGCAGCGTGTGCATCAAAATACACTGTATAATGTAGCTGAATTAAATCCATTAAATATGAATAACGAAAAACCCACAGGTAACATGCAAATATATACAAACATAAATATATTATGTCTATATTTAGTCTACCAGTTTAGTATTCTCGTCCTTTGTGACACAAATACCAACCATCTAAATCTCAGAAGTCAGCTGCTGCTTTACCTGCATGCAACTAAAAAAAAAAACGGCGCAACGTTTTATTAAAAAAGCAGTTTGCAACTGCATATTACATGAGCCCGAAACACAAGCAGAAGACAGGGATGCAGTAATAACCTGACATGTGAGTCCAGAGTCTGCCTGATTATCACATAGCTGTAATAAAAACACTATAAATTGCACCACCTGGATGTGATATTGATCTTAATTGTGTAACAATGCAATAACAAGAAAACACTACTGATTTAAAGAGTGTTGCTATCAGCGGATAATATCACTCAATCCTTTTCGAGCCACAATGAAGAACCTGTGGTGGGTTGTGTGTCTGTACGGCTTGTGTGTGTGTGAGTGCTGGAGCAGTGGGGTGAATGGGCAGGAGGACTTCATGCTTCTTGCTGGCCCTCTGACAAAACAGCTAAGTTCAGATAGTGGGGTGAATGAAGCCTTTGACTGCAGTCATCCCATACCTCCTGGCTCTAGACAGTACTTTCAGTACCTCCAGAGCAGAGGAGTGACTCACTTCAAAGTGCCGCTGTCGTGGGCTCAGCTTCTACCTGCAGGCCTCCCCAGCCAGCCCCAACAGGCTGTGGTTACTTGTTACCAGACCCTGCTGAGACAGCTGCTGAAGGTGGGCCTTCAACCTCTGGTTGTTCTTCATGACTCCACAGTGCCAGTTGCTCTGAGATCAAAGTATGGAGGCTGGGAGAGCCAGGGGCTGGTGGATATGTTTCAGCAGTATGCAGAGTTTGCCTTTCAGGAGTTCGGAGCACTGGCACACTCATGGGTGACACTGAGTGATTTGGATAATGTTTGGCATGACTTGGACTCTGCAGATGTTTCCAAACCTTTGCAAAATGTCCTCCAGCTCAACAGGAACATTTACCAGCTCTACCATCAATGGTCTCCTGACACAGGTGGGTAAAACCAACAGCTGAAGAGGAGACGATTAAAGATATGATTAACTGACTTAGTTGATGTTTTCAGGGTTGGTCAGTTCTCACTATTTTTTATAGTTAAATAGAAAAAGAATTAACTTAATGATTAAGAATATTATGTAATCATTAATATGTTAAAATATAAATTGCCTTTTCAATGTGTCTTGAGAATTATGATTACTTTATGACCAGCTGGACCCTTCACCCCATTAGACTAACCTGTGTGCTCAGATTGCATGTGTAGATTATCATGCCTATGTCAGTAATCAGTCCAGGTGAGATCAATAAAAGAAAAAGGTGTTTTTCTGCTCAGCTGATAGGAAACTGAAGTCTGCCATATATGGCCCTGATATTACATTGTGTTAAGAATGTCTTCATGCTTGTATGTTCACAGGGAGGCATCTGTCAATTGGGTTGAGAGCTAGAGATGTGGCCATTATTTCTCAGATCAAAGCTTCAACAACAGTAAGATCTGTCCTCCTGTATATGTGCCTTTTGAACTTTCAGTAGTAACTTTCAGAAGTAAATTAACATTAGATATGGTTTTAACAATATTATTAAGAGAAATTTTCCAGATTTTTTGCGGATATTATGTCAATCTTGAATTCCACCTGTATAAATGGAAGCAAAATTTGTTACTAACCAATAAACTTTATTATTGGCAGGAAAAACAACCTCTTTTCAGCTTATATTTTTGGCCCTACTTTTTACGGGAGCGTGACTATGTTCCCACAGCCCTATATTCCCACAGCCCTAACCCTAATTTTCAAAAATTTCTGTGAAAAAAAAGTTCTAAGAAATGTGGGAACATAGGGCTGACCCCCTTTTTACTATCTCCTTTTGTTCTTTCAGAAGAGAAAGACTATATATATCTACCAAATTTCTTTAAGAACGGACCAAAATTCTACTTTTTTTCTCATTAGATTTAACATACAGTATTTCAACTGATATAATACAATGTTTTCCGTCATGTAAAGCTTCCATCTTTCCATCTCTAATGCAGAGCTTCCCACAGTTGTTTGTATGGTCAGACTGCAGCACATGATCCGTTTTACTGATGTGGCCTCCCTGTCAGCCTTCCCCTCTGTACAGGAAATAATGGTTGAATCTAGACAAGATCCTAGTAGTAAATCTATGCTGGAAAGAATGTTGAAAACCTTTAAAAACATGTTATGCCTCTCCTTATTTTAACTCTTGAACAATACACGCTTAAAGATCATGTGTCAGCAATATCTTACCTGTGCCTGTCTCTGCCCTCCTGTGGACACTCATCGTAACAACAAAACCCTCAGTTTTACCTACCTATTTTACATGAACACAAATTAGGTCTGTGTGCATTTTGTATCTGTCTGTGTCTGTGTGCATCTTTTCTGTGTGAAAAATCTAGGCTCTTTCTGTGGACATTTATTTCTATTTTATTTCTGTGGACACTCTAATGGCCAGGTGTTTGCATGTATTTGTTTTATGGCAGACTGTCAACCTGTCCGAGGTGTTTATCTGCTCTGTCTCTAATGCCTGCTGTTACCCGGTGCAACATCCTACTGGGATATTCTTCAGAAAAACTATTTAAAATAATAATAGATTTGAAAATAAAAGTTGTACATTTTGGGAATTTTCATAGACGTATTTACCAATCAGAAACCATGCGTTAAAACAGTTAGTCTCAAATGGATTTAACTGCACAAGCAACTTGTTTTTCATGAATGGACAGGAGTTTGATATCAAACTATTTTGTATCTTTGGACCAGATGGATTTCCTGTCAGTGCAAGTTGAATATAACTGTGCCTCCACATCAAGCTTTACAAAGGAACTGAGGAGCTTACAGGTACAGTGAACATGACAAGGTGTTACTTTTCACTTTGAATTTCATAGCTTTCATTGCTACGACACTGCAACCCCATGCATGTTTTGTTATGTTGTAGATGTCCAGTGGGAACTTGCCTATCCTGATATACAAGATGACTGTTCATGATTGTTCCTACAGTCAGTTCCAGCTCCTTGGGGATTTCCTGCAAGGTACAGTAATGTCATTACAACTCACTTAATATTACTCTGTTATCCATATATATATATATATATACACACACATAGTAATATACATATATGTATATATGTATATTACTACTTGGAAGTATCTTACTTATCTAATTAGTATAAAATGTATTTGTATTTGTATATGTAAAAATTGCCACTACCTCTCTATGTTACAATACTGCTTCTCCAACAAAGTCTGTACTGTTATAGTGACAATTTTTTTAAAATTAAAGATTATTCCGATATCACTGAATAATGTGTGCAGCTGATGCATGCTATCAAAATAATCTCTAGAGTAAGTGCATTGTGCTTAAGGTGGAAAATCTGTTGTGAACTTTCACCACAACACAATTTGCAGTAAATGCAACTATTAACAGATTGTAAGTAACATCATAACAACAACAACCCTATTTGAATCAATGTGTTTTTAATGATCAAAGAAGATAATGATTGAGGCTAGCCAAGGCAGGCCTGTTGTAAACTGCAATATCATAAACATTTACAGTACAATAATCATAAAGGTTATCATATGGCAGTGATTTGTGTAAATTGTTCTTGCTATGGGCCAATAAAGTTTTACAAGAGAGATCATCTGCTAGGTGGCACAGAGCCTTACGAATTGGTTTTGTATTTCATGCATCAAACAGCAGAATTACAGTTAATTACACAATAGGTTCAGCAGTCTGTTTAATGTCTCAGCATATTGTTTAATGTAAAAAAAAAAAAAAAGGTCATTACAATTTGACTGTGGTAAAGAAATTTCAAAAAGCTGAGTAGTTAGATGAGACCATCAACTTAAATGACTAATGTCTGTAACTCTGTTGTTAACACAGTACTGAACAACAAAGACCTGAATATTGTGGGATGTGACATGAAGGACATGTTGGGTAAGCTGGACATGGAGGATGCTCAGGCCAGGTAAGAGTTTATCTTGATAAAAATGCACTTCTTCCTAAGTATGTCAAAGGATTCCTCGTTTATTTTAGTTTCATGACCTTAATTTCTCCAAAACTGACAGCATTGAAGGCGACACAGGGATGACAGGGTTCAGAAACAATTATCAGAGTGTGTGGGAGAAGTTTGAGGCCCAAACTACAACAGAGCGAGATGCTTTCCTCATAGAATCCTTCCCTGCTGACTTCCAATGGGCCACCTCCAGTGAGTCCTTCAAGGTTGAAGGTGGCTTGTCAGAAGGTGGAAAGGGAGAGACCATTTGGGACCACTTTGGTCACGAAGGCCTGGCCTTTGCGAATCAGACAGCTGATCTAGCTTGTGACAGTTTCCACAAGGTGGATTACGATGTCTACCTCCTGAGAGGTCTTCATGTCAACAACTACCAGTTTTCCATCTCCTGGGCTCGTATTTTCCCCTCAGGCCACAGAGGCAGCCAATCAGAAAAAGGGGCTCTCTACTATGACAAGCTCATCAATGCACTCATTGAATCTGGCATACAACCTGTGGTCACTCTCTACCACTGGGATCTGCCTCAGGCACTTCAGGACAATGGTGGATGGACCAACACTTCCATTGTTGAAGCCTTCAAGGACTATGCAGACTTTTGCTTCGTCAGGTTTGGAGACAGGGTCAAGACCTGGAACACATTCAGTAGCCCCTGGGTGGTGAGCCATGCTGGCTATGGCACTGGCGAACACCCCCCTGGAGTAAAGGACTATGTGGTCGCGTCCTATCAGGTGAGAGTAATATCATTACTCTAATGTAAATATAGACTGTTTCATTGTTATTCTGGTGCACTCAGTAGTTTTGCCTTTTCAGGTCACTCACAATCTGCTCAAGGCCCATGCTGAGGCCTGGCATGTCTACAATGACAAGTACCGGATGAAACAAGGAGGGAAAGTGGGCATTGCATTGAACTCTGACTGGGCTGAGCCCATGGACCCGTCCAGACCTGAAGACATAGCAGCTGCAGATCGCTACCTGCAGTTCATGCTGGGCTGGTTTGCACATCCCATATTTGTAGATGGAGATTATCCTGCAACACTCAAGACTCAGGTTGAAGAGAAAAGAAGAGAGTGTCCCCACTCTGAGCCTGCAAGACTTCCAGTTCTCACTTCTGAAGAGAGAAAGAGGATACATGGAACAGCTGACTTTTTAGGGTTAAACCACTATACCTCCCGTTTGGTCAACAAGAGTGATGGAGGCTGCACCCCTGGTATTCAGGGGGTTGGTGACCTCCAGGCACATGTGGACCCATCATGGTCCTCTACAGCTTCTGACTGGATTTATTCAGCACCATGGGGTCTCAGAAGGCTTCTAAACTACATTTCCACAGAATACTTGAACGTTACCAAAGTGCCGATCCACATAACTGGGAATGGGATGCCTACTGAGCACAGTGGGGACACTTTCAATGACACCAGCAGAATAGAGTACATGAGGAGTTACATCAATGAGGCCTTGAAATGTATGCTTTGTGTCTTGGACCCTTTAAATACCTGATTACATATGTGTTTTCTACTTTAAGCTTTTGAAGACTTGTCATACAAGGTCATGTTAAATGAATTTTAGTGGCTCAATGTCTTTGTTCTCTCAACAGCTATACATTTGGATGGAGTAAATGTGCAGCAGTTTACTGTCCAGTCACTCATGGATGGCTTTGAGGGTCCACAAGGATACAGTAAACACTTTGGACTCCACCATGTCAACTTTGACCTACCTGACAGACCCAGGACTCCAAAGCAATCTGCCTACTTTTACTCCCAAGTCATTGAGAAAAATGGTTTTGCTTCCAAAAGCCTGATGGTACATGCACCAGAACTGAAAAACATGAGGTCAAATAAAGTTTCCTCAATGCCACCCTCCACTGTCCCATCACAAGCCATGGATGTCTGGAGGAAATTCTCAAAACAAAGCAAATTTCAGAGAAAACTCTACCACTATGGTACCTTCCCAAAAGGCTTCAGTTGGGGAGTATCATCATCAGCTTACCAGATTGAAGGTGGCTGGAATGCAGATGGGAAGGGGACCAGCATATGGGATACATTCACCCATAAACCTGGCAGTATTCCTGGCAATCCCAGTGGAGATGTGGCCTGTGACAGCTACCACAGACTTGATGAAGACCTCTACATGCTACGAGCTCTGAGGGTGAAGTCCTACAGATTCTCTCTGTCCTGGTCCAGGATCTTTCCTGATGGTCAGCGTACCTCACTGAACCAGAGAGGTGTTGACTATTACAATAGACTCATTGATGGCCTCGTAGCATATAATATTACACCCATGGTGACACTCTATCATTGGGACCTCCCTCAAGCTTTGCAGACCCTCGGTGGATGGGACAATGTGGATATGATTAACATTTTTAATGACTTTTGTGACTTCTCCTTTGCCACTTTTGGAGACAGAGTGAAATTTTGGATCACCTTCAACCAGCCTCATACAATTGCATGGTCAGGATATGGACTTGGACAGATTCCACCAAATGTTAAAAAGCCAGGACTTGCTCCATATAGAGTTGCACACAACCTGATAAAAGCTCACGCCAAGGCCTACCACACATATGACAATAAGTATCGCAAATCCCAAGGTGGTTTAGTATCCATTGCCCTAAATGCTGTTTGGATTGAACCTAAAGATGTTAACGTTCCCAGAGAAGTGGCAGCTGCTGACCGCGCTCTTCAGTTCCAACTGGGCTGGTTTGCACACCCTATTTTCAAGAATGGTGACTATCCTGACGCAATGAAGTGGCAAGTTGGAAACAAAAGTGAACTCCAAGGTCTTTCAGAGTCAAGACTACCTTTCTTCACTGAGGAAGAAAAGAGCTTCATCAGGGGAACTGCTGACATGTTCTGTATAAATCACTATACTACAAAGATTGCACGTCATGCTACCTTGAGACTTACCCCACAATCTTATGAATATGACCGGGATTTGTCAGAAGAAGAGGAAGGTGATTCACCAACTACTGCAATCAGTAAGCAGAGAGCTGTAGCATGGGGCTTGAGAAGACTCCTCAACTGGATCAAAGAGGAGTATGGAGATCCAGAGATTTACATTACTGAGAATGGTGTAGCTACAGAATCCAAGACAACTTGGGATGACTCTGCTAGAGTATTTTATTACAAGACCTATGTTGATGAGGCTCTCAAAGGTACATTAACTAGATTTCTTAAGCTAAATATTAATGAATGTCATAACTGTTTAGAATTTTAGATCATTTATTTCCTTGTGTGTGTTTTGATAACAGCCTATGACCTTGATGGTGTGAAGGTGAAAGGATACATAGCAACATCCCTCATGGATTCCTTTGAGTGGCTTAATGGGTACAAAGTTGGATTTGGGTTACACCATGTGGATTTCACCAACCCACATCGGCCAAGGACACCCAAGTACTCAGCTCATTTCTACTACCAGGTCGTAAAGGACAATGGTTTCCCTTCACCAGATGATGAGAAGATGCTCTATGGACATTTCCGCAAAGATTTCATTTGGAGTACTGCAACAGCATCGTACCAGGTGAACTGTTTAGATCAATGCCTGATCAGGGAATTGCATGTATACTCCTGACTCTGATTTTGCCTACTTCAATGTCTATCTTACTTTTACTGTTTTCAGATTGAAGGTGGATGGAGAGCAGATGGAAAAGGTCTAAGCATCTGGGATAAGTTTTCTCACACTCCTCTCCGAGTGTTCAATGATGACAGTGGGGACATAGCCTGTGACAGTTACAATAAAGTAGAGGAGGATGTTGCTATATTGAGGCAACTTAAGGTGACCCATTATCGTTTCTCCATATCTTGGCCGAGGGTGCTTCCTGATGGCACTACCAAGCACATCAATGAGGCTGGACTCAACTACTACCACAGACTGGTGGATGCACTGCTTGCTGCAAACATCAAGCCTCATGTATAACTCCATAATTCTTGTAGTCTTTGCCAGCATCTCAAGAAATGCTTACAATAGAAAAGTTAATTAAATTTGGTAAATCTTGATTATGTTTGCTGTCAGATCACACTCTACCACTGGGATCTTCCGCAAGCTCTGCAGGATATTGGGGGCTGGGAGAATGAGACGATTATTGCCAAATTTAAGGATTTTGCTGACCTCATCTTTAGCCGCCTTGGCCACAAAGTCAAATTTTGGATCACCATTAATGAGCCATACAATATAGCCAACGTAGGCCATGGCTATGGCGCAGCTGCCCCAGGTATGTCTTTATGCAATGCTTTCCATTTTATACTATATCTCACACCAATGCATGTCTGTTTGTTTGGTGAGAAAAATAGGTTAAAAATGGAATTTGATCAAAACAGTATTGCTAACTAGCACTGCTGTTTATCATTTTCTTCTACTGCAAGTGGCACGAGAAATAAGATCATTAAGGAAACTAAAACTGTGGCCAAGTTCAAGATTATAATCTGTATATTTTGAAACTGAATCTGTTTTTGTAAACCAATCTTTAATCTTTCTAGATCTTTCTAAACCACAGTGACAAAAAGCACATAGCTAAACAAATCTGCAAATGTGGCTATTACTCTGTGTGTGTTCAGGGATCAGTTTCCGACCAGGCACTCTGCCCTACATTGTGGGTCACAACCTGCTTAAAGCTCATGCTGAGGCCTGGCACCTCTATAATGACAAATACCGGGCCAAACAGAAAGGAATTATCTCAATCACCATCAACTCTGACTGGTCAGAACCCAGAAATCCCTACAAGCAGGAGGACATTGATGCTGCGAGACGTGTGGTGCAGGTATAATCTAAAAAGAAAAAAAGGGATTTTTACAGTTTATAGTTTGCAGGCTCTTCTTCTGTATGCACATTCTTTTCATATTTTACTACAGACATATATGGCAATAGTTGGAGTCTCTAATAGCTGTTGTGTGTCTCTGTACAGTTCTATATTGGCTGGTTTGCCCATCCCATATTTAATGGAGACTACAGTGACATGATGAAGACAATCATTCGAGAGCGAAGCTTAGCTGCTGGTCTGCCAAAATCTCGGTATTATAAAAACTAATGATTAATTCTGAAAGAGAAATAATGGAAATCGTCATGTGTAACATAAGATAAAATAACTTTCTTGTTTTATTTTTATGAAGTCTTTACTATGTAGTTACCTTTAAAACCAATTAAGAAGTACCTATAATTGGCAACATGAATTTTTTTTTTACTATAATGGCATATGGTTATAACCAGTGGTGCTTTGCATATTACAATTATCAGGTAAATTCACCTATTTCACTTCATTTTCTCTAGGCTGCCTGAGTTTACTCCTGAGGAGATAAAGAGAATTAAGGGTACCTATGATTATTTTGGCTTCAACCATTACACCACTGTCCTGGCATTCCCTGTGGACTATGGAAACCTTCAGCACTATGATGCTGACAGGTAAGCAAGAACTACATTCCCACAGTACAGTAACCTCATGAGCTATACACTGGTTATTTATTTAGCTAATAAGTAATATTTACATATATTTAACTTCAAATGTACAACTTCAATATATTGGAAATAACATAATTTAACTGATTTGATGCTCACAGGGGTGCAGGGACAATAGCTGATCGTATCTGGCTGGATTCAGGCTCATCCTGGCTGAAGGTCTCACCATTTGGATTCCGGAGGATTTTAAACTTTATTAAGGAGGAATATGGAAATCCACCTATTATCATCACTGAGAATGGCATGTCAGAGCGTGGGCCTATTGACCTAAATGATATTCACAGGAGCTACTACTATGAAAAATACATCAACCAGGTGCTGAAAGGTATGAAACTACAACTTTCATTGAATATAATTAGGATTAGGTCAGGCTGAGAGAGACAATTACCAACAATTTGACAGTAAAGATAGTGTGCATTTGCATTCCCAAAGCTGTTTGTTTTCTCCTTCCAGCTTACTTGCTAGACGATGTCGATATCCGTGGTTACACAGCTTGGTCTCTGATGGACAACCTAGAATGGGCCACTGGCTTTTCAGAGAGATTTGGCCTTTTCTACGTCAATCGATCAGACCCTAAACTTCCTCGCGTGGCCAAGACCTCTGTTGCCGTCTACTCTACCATCATCAATTGCAACGGATTCCCTGACCCCACCTCAGGGCCCCATGAGTGTCTAAACCCTGTGCCTGAAGGTAAATTGAAGCAGAGTTGCTCAGATACCTGTTTTAATTGATCAGTGTGAGAAACTGAAGCTCTAAAAGCATTACTTAAATTAATTATGTAACAGTATATACAGTATCTACTGCAAGAGCCAGTAGACTGTTAACTTAGCATGACATCAGCCAGCACCTTTAAAGCTCAATAATTAAAGCACTAATTAAATTTATTATATCTCTTTAATCTGGGGGGGGAAAAAAAAGAAAACCAAAAAGTAGCAGTTGTGTGCCAGATTTCTTAATCACGAGCACAGACTTCCTGGAGTCTTGTCAGTGTATTAAACAAGAGATATAACATGTTAATGGGGAAGCTTTAGAGGTGCTGGTAGGTGGGTTTTGTTACCTTTGGATTGAGCGAGTCTAGAGGTTTATTCATGATTTCAGTCTTTATGCTAAGCTAAGGCTAACAGCTGCGGCTTCACATTTAATGTAGTGACTTAAGAGTGGTATGGATCTTCTCAGCTAACTCTCAACAAAAAAGAAAATAAGCATTGCTTTAATAGAACACAAGATTCAGTGATGGTAGAAGTACAGTTACTGTTAGCAATCTGTTCAAAATGAATATGACCTCAGTGTCTTTTCTGCAGGAACAAGTGCGCCGATGACTGATGACACTGTGAGATTCCTGGGTATGGAGCTGTCCACCAGTGATGCTGAGGTCGGACTTAACACCACTTTTGCTCTGCTGATTGTTGCAATGCTCGGAGCGGTTTGTTCATCCTTTTGCTTCTTTATGGCAAGAAAACAATCCAAGAGAAAACATTATTTAAAAACTTTCGACATGAAGATGAAATTTTGATAGCAGTCACGCTGAATTGTATGGAAGTCCAACATACAGCAAAATGTATCAGTAAATGTCTGTACTGCATCTTAATATAAACACCATTTTATAAAATTCCCTGCATGTTAAAAAAGTTGAAAATAACATGTTTTGAAGTAAAAAAAACAAAAAAAACACCAAAGACTTTTTGATTCCAACCGCAGTCTCACACTCACACCTTTTAACTTTATTCTACCAGTGGCTGGTGGATAACAAATTTGCCACCTAAGTATTTTTAATAGATATGCTGTGGTTTCTTTATAGCCTCCATAAACCGCCCACCCCCCCCCCCCCCCCCCCGAGAACATTTGGCAACCAGAAGAAACACAACCACTGCAACACCTGCAGGGAGAGGCTTTTAAATAGGAGAGGATCATTTCATTTTGGCTACCAACCATATTATTTCCAAAACATACCCACCGAATATCGCATTACATAAAACTACATTATTACCTACCTTATTAAATATTTCATGATTTGTTTTTGAACACAGACATATCAAATATAACACCACCTTCTGGCCCTACACAATATGATCCAGAGAGGTCTTGAACTGTTTTTTGTGTTGTTAGAAACCCTATCTAAGTATATGAGTATCAGCTGCACTTACATTGTGAAACAAGATATTGCACCATACATGAAATACTGCAACGTGACTTGCAGAAGTGAGATCTCTTGCATTGCACAATAATGGCTGTATTTTCTGTTACTAATCATCAGTTTGGTGTCAGGATGCTGAATTTGTTCGTTAGGAAAAAAACTTTCAGTTGCATATTTCGGGGCTGCTGCTCTTTTATAGCGCATGGCATTTTAAAACTTTAGTTTGCGTAATCCTCAGTACAAATGGATTTGGGGGAGATACAGACCTTCTCATTTTAAATCTTTTAACATAAATAATCCTGTGAAGCAGACCCTAGTCTCCCACCTGTGATGCCAGAGAGGTTTACTGTTGATCTGACTAAATGGAGCAGTAAAATCATGGCAACCATTCACACACTAGTGCACCACCTCAAGTCCTCTACCTGTAGGAACATGTGCAAAGTTTGTCTGATGTCAACTTTACCCACAGTAAATATGACACACCCAAGTCTCTTTTAATCACTGTATTGATCTTTTATCTAGTTTAACTGAGCCAGCTGTTTATTATATCCTTTAAAAAACACCTGTTTAACTGAAAACCTCAAAATGTGGCTAACATTGTTTGATTTTAATTGAAACAGCAAGAGCCTCTCTAGGTTAGGTTAGTAAGATAATACAGTGTGTTAAGCTTCTATATGAAGAGACCTTCACCTTACAGAGATGAATATATTCACCCATTTCTTTTATGCCTAAGTCAATAAAAAAAAAAAAAACGAAAATACATACATAACTGTAATTGGAACTGAACAATTTTCAAGTAAATAAAACGAGACAATCCATTTGAAAACTGGTATTTGTTGAAAAAAATTTATTTTAAAAACTAACCACAAAGTACTATCAATACAAAAAGTATAAAAAGTACAAAAAGCGTTGCTCAAAAATAACTTGAGATGAAAATATTTGAGTTGGCACTGATGGCACTGTGGGTATGATTCAGAATACAAAAGATGGCATCTTAGTAGAGAGCATTCAAGCCACTGAATTCACATTGAAATGATTATATCATTTACAACCCTCATTGAGACTCTGGAACAGTCATAACATTAATCCAAAAATCAGCTTCACTTTCAGACATGGAACATTAACATGACATTCAGTATTATCCCTTATTTAACCAACAGATACAATTATAATTTGGGTCCATACTGAAAAAAAAAAACATCTGTTGGTCAAAGATGATGTGCACCCATTACAAGAAGCTGCAGGTTACTCAGTTTTACAAGAATGTTTTTACAAAAAAAAAAAAAAAAAAGCTGTTGCAGCTGAAATGAGTTGTACCGACCTACTTTGAGAATTCACTAGTCCATGGATTGAATCAGGCTCTGGGGGGCTAAAACAGCTGTGAATGTCATTCTTTGAAAATAATTAATAATAAAAAATAAAGAAATTATAAAATGTTGGCCACAGTGATGAGAGCCTCTTTTCAACACCACAATACTCTAAACTAATACAAAAATAAAGAACAGTATCAAATACAAGTTTAAAACAATACAAGACAATATCAAGAGTTACATGTTTTTCAAGCATTACCCAGGTTTGTTTACTCCTTTGGACAAAGGCACCCCAAGTGTGTTCCAGTTACAATGCCAGGCACCAGACTTGGGAATGTTGACTGGTCCAGTGCCAACATCGTGGAGAGGAAAAAAAACTAAAAAATGAGACACACTCGAAATAATCTTTGTATGAAAACACCTTAAAAAAAAAAAAAAGTCTTCATCAGCATGACAATAAATCTAGTACCTTTCTTTTATGAGTGGTGCCTCGTCCAATGACCTTTTGTTTGACGAGATTCAACTCTTACAGTTTAAGCATGGTTTTTGTTTTTTTTTTTTTTCACTACAATTGGCTTGGCCTTGCCTTGACAAAATGCCATAATATGGAGTTCCAGTTTAGGTCTAAGGCAAACTTGAGATGCACTCACTGTGAACTTCCAACAGAGAAAAAAAACTCTTAAAAAGAACTAATAGGTCTAAGTCTCATAATAAAAATAACAAAAATGAATAGCTGCCCTGAGGGAGAAGTACGAGTTAACCTTAACCGTTCTTGTTGCACAACGGTCGTTTGTAAGCACTTTGGATCTTCAGACAGGCTGGTGTCTCAAGTATTGCTGGGTTGAGACGACCATTCTCCTCCTCGTTCGACTCGACGTTCGACCACAGCCGGCCGTAACACTGGAAGGCTTGGGCTGACTTCATCCACCTCAAGCAAATTCATGACATCACACACACACACACATACACACACTCTTTGTTTGATTCCCTTATGTGCGCTCACTGCTCCTGATGTGAACTGATCTGCTGGTGACGACCTACGCACGGAGACCTGTGAACATAGGTGGTGTCAGTGCTGGTAAGTGTTCTGTCTGTTGTCCGTCACAAAATAAAGATGAAAGCCATTGTGTAGTTGAAAAGAAATGAACCTATGAAGCCTCACCTTTCTCACACGTACTGCTCTGCTTCTCCTGGGCGAAGTTTAGTCTGTTCTGCTCGACTGCGGTACCGTTCGACTCTGGGCTGCTGCTGCGTGACGGGCTGTTCTCCTCATTCTGGTAAGCCATGTCCAGATGCTGCTGGGCCAGTTTTAGGTGTCTGCGCAGCCTCTCCAGCTCCCGCGATGAGGCCTCATCCCCAAACGACTCGCGGCCTGAGTCTCCCAAGTTATCCCTAAAGCCCATTTTTCCTGTTGGGTCCTTCTTCAGAGCTGTGTGGTAGCCTGGAGGCGCAGAGGGCTGGCGGCAGATGGAGGACCTCTGGCTGGCCAGAGCTGGGTGACGGGGGGTGGGAGGCTGGGGCCGCGGTGCACAAAAGCAGTCACGAATACCGCTGATGCCGAGGTGGAGGATCTCCAACATGGTGAAGAGCAGACACAAGGCGCTGACGGCGTACATAATGAGCAGGAAGATTGTTTTCTCTGTGGGGCGCGAGACGAAGCAATCCACTGTGTGCGGGCAAGGAGAGCGCGTGCATACATACGATGGTGCCACCTCCAGCCCATAAAGGATGTACTGTCCGAAGAGGAACGAGGCCTCAAAGATGGCACGTGATAGCAACTGGAACACGTAGACTTTCATCAGGCCATCTCTCTTGATGCGACGGCGTCCATCGTGCTTTTTGCTGGGCTTCTCCACAACTTCCTTTTCCTTTTCGTGCTCAATCTCCTCCAGGATCATGGGGTCCTCCTCCCCGTTATCCTCTGCCTCTTCGTAGTCCCGGTTGGCACCACGACTCACTATAGGCATCCTCTTCCTGCCCCGGGGCCGGTAGTCATCGTCCTCCATGCGGGCGATCTTATGCATAGCAAAGCCCAGGTACATGATGGTGGGGGTGGTGATCATAATCACCTGAAAGACCCAGAAGCGAATGTGCGACAGCGGCGCGAATGCGTCGTAGCACACGTTTTCACAACCAGGTTGCTGTGTGTTACACACAAATTTACTCTGTTCATCGTAGTAGATTGACTCGCCCCCGACCGCTGTCAGCACGATGCGAAAGACGATGAGGAGGGTGAGCCAGATTTTGCCTACGAAGGTGGAGTGATTGGAAATCTCATCCAACAGACGTGTGAGGAAGCTCCAGCTCATTTTGCCACTGGAACAGGAGGGAACCTCTCAAACCTGAGCAGAGAAAGAGACAAAACTGTTTTCAGAGGTTGTTTTTAAATATCTTTACAAAAGTGGTCACTGGCAAAAGGAAGCATCTGAACTGTTTTATTTCATCAGCACTGAAAACACTCAATCTCAATAAAATTTGTCATGAACAAACATCAATATACCAAGCAAACAAAAAAAGTGATTTTAAATGATCTTAAACGAAGACAAATGTTGACCAATATGAAATAAGCTGGAAACAAAAGTTGAATACAAATATAAGGTATCAGGTTTCCCTGCACTCCTACATTATTATCACTAATTTAAATTAAGTTTTATTATTAATTTTGGTCCATCACTTAAACTTGCTCATCTTGAGTCCCTGTGGTATTGCACATGAGTGCCACATGGCGGAGCTATTGTGTCACTGTTACCTTGAACTCTCTCACACCAGTCCTCACTGCTGTGACAGGACATGCTCAGGGGAAAGAGGCCTGAGAAAGTCTCAGTAGATGCTATCCCAGAGTCATTCAACCACAGCCTCACTAATCTGAGCACTGGAATGAAGACATGTTGTACCAGGACAGTAAGGATGGTGTGTGATGCATATCACACAGATAAAAGAAAAACGTGTTTTCAAAGTCAATGTTATGGAAACTATAGCTATATATTACAGAGTAGCAGCAAATATTCAGAGTTGTATTCTATAACCTATGAATTAATGACCGTAACCAGGATTACAACACTTTTCCCACTGTTTCAAAATAGAAATATTAGTGTTCAGTGATTGGTGCTCAATAACACAGCTCTCTTTACATCATCCACCACATGTAAAATGCCACAGGTACATTATCTGACCATTCCACAAACACTGAACCAATATCACATTCAGTCTGATAGTCATGGTTGAATAACCTGAGTGGTACTGCAAAGAAAAAGTCAGAGCTGACTGTTAAAACTCCACTGAGGTAATGAAGAGCTCCTGTGGTTTCTCACCATTTGAGACTAACCTCATAACTTCTGCTCAGTAATTATCCAACTATACTACCAAGCTTGTGCCACGTAGCTAAACAACAACAGCAACAACGGTGTTAATTGTAACTTCGAAAAGATTATGCCATTCCATCCCTCACCTCTTCAGACCTACTACATTTCTTTATGTCTTCAATTCACAGCAAAAGATACCATAGAAAATCAAACTGAATGCTCAATTAGTTAAAAGCAATCATAAACGTAATAAAAACAAAAAAATTCAAACAAAAGGCAGAAATCTTGCAACCTGTTGACTGATCTAATGAGTTTGCAGCTATCTTCTTTTTTTATATTGTTACTTTAATGTTCATTCCACCAATGTGATGGCTTATTAGTCTTTTCCATCAAAGCCTTCTGTAAGACACAATTGTGACCAAAGTTACTGAATCCGAGTTAAAATAAATTATACAGAAGCAATTGAGGACCCGCTGAGTAAATCCAAAGAGGCAGCGCCTTATCAAAGATTACCACAAAATTAAATATCCTTTAAATCTCATTATTCCCGCACGGATAACACTTCGGGTAATTGAACTACTACGCATAGGGGACCTCAAAAAATAAAGGGTTATCTTATATATATATATATATATATATATAAAAAACATACACAAACACAAAAATCTTATAACTGTTACAATTAATCTACCTATCAACCAGTCTTATTATTCCAGCTATTGTGAAACAGACTCATCATTTATAATCCTAATAAAAAGGCTGTATCAACAGTAGAGCTGATGATTATATAATTCATTGGATCATCAACCTTCAATGGACACAGAAAATCAATAATCAAGTTAAATAACTTTAAAGCACACCAGTGAGGGCTGTGAAGGTCTGCAGCCTATAACAACTGTTTCTCATCTACATCCATAATGCATCAGGTCAAATTATAATTATAGCTTTAAGTCCAAACGACAGTATTTGGTTGCATATTTGGTTAAATTTTTTACATGAAAAGACAACTGTTTTAAAAAACAGCAGCTACCTTACTGCAACACTACGTATATTAAGTCCAAAGAATATAGTCTGCGTAAATGACAGAACTGTTGCAGTTACATGGTTTAATTTTATCTCGATAGCAAGTCTTAATACACAAGGCAAGTGGCACAGTGTTGAGGGGTGAGTATACGCCATCAGAGCTACTTATCAGATATCTTTGACCCCCCCACCCCCCAGCCAAACCCCCAGAACCTTTCAGATGTTGGATTACAGGCGGCTTTGTGCTCCCATTTCTGTAACCTTCCAAAACTGGCTGTTCAACATTCACACCCACTTTATTCTGTGGACTGGACATATGTGCCGAGGTGAGACAGTATGCTGCATTTGAAGCGTCCTCCTCTCTGTTCAGATCAGGTTTAAACACCTTTGACTTCCACATGGCCGGACAACACATGTAACGAACCACTTCTTTTCCAGTATAACACGGCCCTAAGGCTCTGCAATAGCTATGTAAATACATAGTGCTGAACATTAGAATCCCACATCATTAAGATGAAAAATTGTGTTCACACTGTGATGGCAGTGGCACAATATTTCTTTAAATGAGTTCAATGATCGATAAAAACAATAAAAAAAACGAACTCAAATGGAACAAATAAGGCAAAAATGACAAAGTAGTGCTCATAGATTCCATGACAAAGTACCACTGAGAAGACTAAAGATGTTGCATCACATTTAATAAGAATGGTTTGTGTTGGGCAACTCCCAGGTATGAATGGCAGTACTGTGTGAATGTTGCATCTGATGTCATGTTTGGGGGGGGGGGGGTGCACACGACTATCGTTTGATAAATAAAAGGCTTAGGATGAAGCACACAAGTTTCCATTGTGTAACAGTAATTCTTGTACAATGAACAATCTAATCAATCATCTGCTTTAGAGGTGAGCGATGAACTCAATCTTGAAGACTCAGTGGTTGCTCTTAGACTGAAGAAATCATTGATATTTAGTTTGTGGTGGAGTCTGCCTGTAATCTGTGTTTACATGAAGAAAAGAACAAAAACACAAACTGTTGATCTGCTATCTTTACCAGTAATGTTAGTATGCAATCAAACTAATTTCTGCATGTTTTTCCACAAATATCTCAAACATAGTTGTCCGTATTCACTACTGATCATGTTTACTCAGTCAGTAACACTGACATTATCAGTCATGTGTGGTTTCTGCAGAGCAGCCTTCATGCAGCTATATCCTGCATGAGAACAGTTGCACGTGAATAACAGTATGACACATTTCCATATCAAGATAACTGACAAAACTTTTGACATTTGGTTTTTAGCTGAAAATGTAAACAGAGGAAAATTTAGCACCAGCTCAATTATAGGTGGGGAATCAAGTTTAATAGCTCCTGAGCTATATTCTGCCATCACAGTGATCATCTTCAATACTTACCAAAAATGCTAAGGAATAGAAGTTAACAGCACACTCTGCTGTCTGTAATCTTGGCTAACGGTTGCCACAAGCCACAGTCAGAAATGATATCAATGTCCAAGGAAAACCACTGCCTGACATGCAAGAGTCTGCCACTGTGTGTCAACTTGATAAAAAAAAAAAAAGAAAAAGACTCCCACACAGAGACAGCAAATCAGACAGCTGGAATCTGTGACTCTTAACTAAATTATTGTTTGTTTGTTTTTTGTCATCTCCACAGTCATGTGTTGTTAGACTGACACATGGATGGACTTGTTTGTGCTGCTGCTGTTGCTCAGTCTGACTGCACTTGCTTAAGTTCTTTCAGACAATGCAAACAAAGTCTGTTTAAACATGAGCTGTTGTAGAGGCACTGCAGTGTTATTTAGTCAGTCCACATAATGACAAACAACCATTTCTCAACTGCCTATTCAAACAAGGAGCAGGCTTTTAGTTTATGTGTGTACAGTGTTTAGTCTTAGGGTGGCCACACCAAATTATAAGGCAGGTTTTGTCAGGTGGTTGGTTGATGACGCCTCTCTTTCAGTAAGATAGGTGAACACAATGTGGTGGAAAGATGTAACTGAAACAGCTCTTCCTGCCATAGAGTGAAAAAAAGGGGGGACTTTCACTAAATACAGATCAGATTAATTCTTCTTTGATGTTAACATCTTAAAGCTTGTGGATTGCCAAATAAGATGTGTATAGATCAGGTGGACAAAAAAAATCTGATAACTTGATAATGAGTTCTGCATGTCTCTACCTCATAACATACAACTACATCCCCATCAGTTTCAGTCCTTTTCATGTCCTGTCCACTGAGGCAGCCTCTGTCGATCTGTAGCACTTCAAAGAAAAACAGCCTGCTTCCAAGTAAGGAGCAAAGTAAAGCAGCTGAGTTTCACCACTGACCCAGCCCTGCAGAACAGAGAGGCTTTTGTGGCTCTCACATCTGGGAGGCTAGATACGGTTATCCCTCTTATATCCCAAACCCTAAACCCGAGAGGCCCTGGGCTTGGGGAGGAAAAATAATAACCAGCATATGAGTTAAACTGAATTTATGAGTTTCACTAAATCATGGTGGTGAAACTAGGGGGGGAAAATAAAATCACCCGCCCCACCACATCACCATCCACAATTCCATAAAAACTGAATAAACAAGTTGCTCAGTCCACTTCTGGAGCAGAAACTAAATATGAAGACACAGAAAATGAAGATGATGCAGGGCTCGCTCTGTTGAAGCACACCATTTTAATTAAACACTATAATATTGAATGAAAACTGATTCAATTTGCAGGGAGCTTAAGAAAAAAAACCCTCCTCGTGGCTATGAGACGACGTCACCGCGGTGCTCCACATGCTTCCACGATTATATCCATGGTTAAAGGAGCCAACGGCCGAAACTGCCTCGCCATATTGTGTGGACAAAGTAGCTCAGTGATAAAACTTTAAGATGTTAATCAGATATTCTCCACAATATGGGATTTTGACGGCGGGGGGTGAGGGCAACTCTGAGAGGGGGGAAAAAACAAGGCACGATCCTTGCGCGTTCCTCCATCACCAAATCCAGTCGTCATAGTCAAGATTTCCCTTAAAATTATCCAACATTATGCACATACCAGCAGAATCACCACATCACCTGATGCTAATGACAACACAGTTTGCGCCAGTGTGTCGTAAATTACCAACAATTCCACATAATCTGATTACTTTGCGGGCTTTAATTAGCGCTGTCTCCTGCCAGCCTGTGCGCCTAAACTTAACTTGGCGGTTTAACAATACATTTATCGACACTGCTCTGGTGAACACGGGTAATCCAAACGCTTTAACTGCTTTAAAAACAACTCACGGTGAAAAGTTAAAGATAAAACTTGAGCTCGTGCACCATTGTTAGCAGGAGCTAAACGGCTATATGTGATGCTGCCGCGTCTGCGCTGCCACGCTTCGTCGGTGTGTGTTATTTTACCTTCAGTTGTGATTTTAGGTCCTCTGTTGTTGAAGTTGTCGTTTATTTCGAGAGCTTTTCCTTCGTTTTCTCTTTATTAAAAGAAAGCTCCCCCGCTCTAATATCAAGCCATCCAGGTTTTTCTCTCCTACGAGGGGCTTGTGTCCTTCCCCTGTTATGCGTTGTACTGCGGGGTGAGGACAAAGAATATTCCCAAATCCCCCCCTTTTCTCCTCCCAGTTTTCAGCCGGCCACCCCACCCCCTGTCTACGCAGAGTGGAGGAAAACGATCAACCGCCTGCATTCCTGATGCAATCCTTGCTTCGTCTTTCGTCCATAACTTTACCCTAGACTCAGAGACTGGGAATAACCCAGTGAAATCTGTTACAACAGAGGTGCTCATGAAGGAAATTATACATGTCCTGTCTGGAGTACAAAATATATAAAGCTGTTTGAAATATATAATGTGCTTGCAGTTGAATTACACATGTATTTTCAAACAAAAGCATTTGAATTATCACCAAAACACCAGATACAAAACTCCTTTGTGCCTCATGTTAGAACCTGCAGGTGTTATCTGCCCGCATTGCTGAGAGCAGCAGGTGAAGATAGCAGTCACAGGAGTTTGTGTGGTCTGTCAGGCAGCAGCCCTGTCACCGTCTAACCTCTTCTGTTGGGGATATGTGGAACAACATACAACCTCCTGATAGTGAGTGCCCCTCTTCCTGCTGATACAGATGTTCGGAAGTTGTTGCTATCATAGGGCCCCTTCCTCCATGTCACACTTTCTTTGGCAAGAGCAGCACGTGCATTTCCTCAGCCCCCCCCCTCAGCATGTCTTTGAAGCAACATCCTACACTTAATTCTGCTCATTACTAGAAGACAAAGGGAAGTGTGTACTATTTAAAACCAGGATTTATGTCCTGGATCGGCCAGTGTCTTGAATCACAAAGTGTATGGTCAGTTGCCTGAACTCAGCACTATATGGAGTTGTTATTCTGGGGAAATAATGTGGCATCTACCATCTGCACGATGCTATTAGCTTTGTACTCAGTCAAAGGTGAGATTTCCTTTAAGCAGCTGTATTTTCAGTAGGCTTGCGCTGCACTTTCCCCAGAGAAGTGACTTAAATGAGATATGTGCGGGTACCCAGATTAAATCTATTGCAAGCATCCAGTCAGAATCGGTCTGCTGAGGTAATCACTCAAATTGAATGATCACATTGTCCTTCCTGGATCTCCTGAAATGCCAGTCTTCATTGCTTATACCCTCCTCTCCGAACAAAAACGCAGACAAAGCAGATCTGCTCCACTTTCACATATTGCTTGTTGTGAATGCACTGCGAAGATAAGGGACTGTGGTGCTTTGTCTCATTTTTTGGATGGTTGGTAAAAGCACATTAAAAGCAGCAGTTATTATTTAATATCTGCTGCAAACAGGAGGTCAGTGGAGGAATGCAATGCCCTTCCCCCTTCTCGGGGAGCAGCTAAGCTCTATTGTGAACCACATGCATGCTTTTATTCATTGGGTGTAATGTGGGGTACCCTGCTTAAACCAAAGGACAGAGAGAAATAATCTGTAGACTGAACAGCCTGGCATCGTGTCTCCTTAACACTGAAGTTAGTTCTCTTGTTGCTAACACAGAATAAATCAATGTGTTTGCATGTGGATTCTACACTGGTCCAATTTTTGAGCATGCATGTTTACAAGAAGACAGGAATATTAACTGTTTATCCTGAATACACACTGGGGCCAAACATCACGGAGTAGCTTGTCTGTATTTGAAAAAGACACAGTTATCCGGTTAATGTGCTGTAATGGCCTCTTGAAACCAAGGTTGTTTTATTCCTGCCTTTATTTTGAGGATCACAGTGCAGTCAGTACAGGACGAGGACCGGATACTCAGAGGAGCCTCATTTCACACTGGAGTGGTGCTATACATGTAAGGATAGCCTACATTTTATGACAGATATACAGTACGTTGGCACAGTTTGTATCCAGAGGTTTGGATGGGTGACACTATTATTAGATTAGTATTAGAAAACACATTTGTTTTTCTTTGTCTATCATCCATCCATCCATAAGCTGACGTGCAATGACCAAAAACAGATCACTCCAGAAATGCCCTCCAAAATAGAGGAAATTGAAAACACCTCATTTAGCATCTTAGTGTGGATAGCAAAACTGATGGTTGTGTAAATGCTGATGTATGGCATACAGCATCCAGACTGGCTAAAAGCTGCTTGCTCAAGTTGCCTGTGGTTTCCCAATAGAGGATATTTAAACATCCTTCTATTGTTGTGGTGTTTCAGTGTGGGAGTCAATGTTTTTAAAAACACAAATAGCATTTTATGATTCTTCCACATTAGCATGGATCTGGTCTAAAACTACTGGTTTGTTAATGTTTTTATGCTTCATTTATCCATATTGCTTTGCTGACAGACATTTTTCTTGTTTTACCACAAAAAATGCCTGGATTTTATGGCTGCTTACACACATTGTCCTTACAGCTCCAAGGATATGATGTTGCAACATTTAACATTTCTAAAAAGGTGAAAGGGCTTTGCTCAGGAGTTGCCCTCCTGTTGCTTCAGAGTCTGACCCATTGTGAATCATCCCTGATGACACACACACACACACACACACATTCATGCACGTTTGCGACGCCTACAACTGGTTTTGTGCCTGAATGCTTGTGCAAGTTCTGCTGGTAAAGCCGTAATGTTCCCCTGCTGGCAGTTGTGGACAGATATTTTGTCAGCAGGAGGAGCTGAAATGCTCGAGAGGGTTCTGAAGATTGAAAAAAATATGGCTCACACCCCAGAACTCAGTCTCTGACAGCTGTGATTGTGTTTCCTAAACTAGGAGATCATGTGTGCATTCATTGCCCTATTGCGAATGAAGGAATTCCTTTTCTCTGTGTATGACTACCATCATTGCTATAGTCACATTAGGGTTCAGTAATGCTTGCTGCATGCTCCTGCTGGTTTTAATCTTTTAACTTGCATTCTTGAGGCAGTCTCCCTGCCAAATAGCACAAGGGTGCAACTCATTTTATTAAATGGCATTAGCACAAGGTTAACCTGGCAACCGTCCAAGATGACTCTAGAAAAATGAGCAGCCGTGTCTTCGCTGTGGCCCAAAAAGGAATTCCTTTCTATTGTAGCCTTTGTCCACTCTTCATGGCTATTTTCTATCTTTTACAATTCCTTTCTACAACCATCAATACTTATTTGAACATGACCCTCTGTTAATTTTCAGGTAGCAAATCTACCTGCATGTTTGCGGTGTTTGGCAGGTATTCACAGGACAGAGAGCAATTAAGTTCAGCAGTAAACCTAGACCGCACTGTTACATTTTAATTCACAGTACAACAGGAAAGTGGAGTTTCCTGCAAGCAAGACTAATACTTTCCATCTGTGTGATGTTTAGGAGCTGTGTGCATCCCAAATAGAGCCTAATAAGGTTCTGCATCAGATCTGGCTAACTCACTTCAACTTAACCCAAGAATATATCAAATACAGGAGGACTTGACTTGCTGTCGTTGCTAGAGATGAGTCCTAGACAACATGAACTCACAAAAGCCTAAATTACAACAGATTAAACAAAATGGAAAGCAAAATGTGCTGAAAGGCTAAAATGTTAAACTGCTCATGTTCAGTTATCATGCATACAGTCCCATATATAGCAAGGAAAGTCAGGTACTTACAGTACTATGGCTTATGACTATGGATTCAAAGATTTGGTGTTTGATGAGCTTCATTTCAAGATAAATGGTGCCATATTAAATTAAATGAGTGCTGAGACAGTAAACGTTATGGGTCAAATAATAAAGTTAGATATATTTTTGAAGTTGCACTTTTCTGCATTTTGAGGTTTGTGACTTCAAGTTTGTTGCCTTTTGACAGCTGCACAAAAAATTTCCTGTGTGCAGTCTCTGAATTGTTGTCTTGTGGTTTACTGCTCCTTCCTTGCCAGTTTACGACTTTTTCCTCCCTATTTCTGCCTATCAGTCCACTTCTGGGACAGTCCGCAGGAGGGGGACAGGGTGACTTAGGCCTGAGGGGGGTGGGCAGGCGTAAGTTGCAAGGTCACCTTGTTTTTGATGGGGGAGGGGGACTGATGTTCACAATAGTGAGGTTCTGTGTGAGGTTTTTTTTTGTGTGTATCTATGGTGTCCAGAGTCTTTAAAGTGTTGAAGCATCCTGTCTGTAACAGCATCCTCGTTTCACAGTATGATATTGGACAAAAAGCTGCTTTATATTGTCTATGGCTACCAATCCTGTTACAAAACCCCTCTGTCATGCAGTTAACAACCAGCACCCCTCAGTAGCATGGATGGGTTACAGTTGGAACAGACTGCACGTGGGACACACAAAAGAAGCCCCAGTGCTTATAGGGAGGAGGGGCACAGAGTTACCATGGAAACAGACAGCCCTACCCCCGTAGCAGATGGTGGTGGTGAGGGTATCGGGGGCTGGGTGTAGTGATGGCGGGACCCAGAGATGATTATCTGTCCCAGGTTACCGTCCTGAAACAACAGCTTGTGTGTGTCTTCTTAATAACACAGGTGGCTTCAGTTTGTGTTAAATTGTTTTTTAACGTAAGAAGCAAAAGATGAGTTATTACAGATCAAATTTAAAACACTGGTGTATTTGCAACCACCTATTTAATTGGTTTAGTTCTTGTTTTTTTTTGTTCTGCAAACACTGAAATTGTTGGCTTTAAAATGAACCCGTAAACAGTTTTAACTGTTTAACTATGTTGAAACATTGTGATTGAAGGGGTCATTGGCCGCTGCAATCATTCCCTGCTTGCATCACAGTATCAGAGATATGGGTAATCCACAGTTCTTGTTTGTTCGTACAAAAAACACTATTAAGTTCATCCAAAGCTCTGACATTTCAGAGGTCTGAGTCAGATCAACCAAGCAGGTCTCATTCAGATTCAAGGTCTTTTTAATACAAATTTGTATTAAAATGTGTGTTTCCCTGACTGTGTTTGATGGATGCTAACACAAAGACTTGAGTATGAAAATTTCACACTGAAACAAAAACAGTAACGTTGGAAGACAACCACATCATTGATTGAGCTCAGGCTGCTTAAGGCTAATTCTTAGAGTGCATTTTTACAAGGACTGTGGATATTTGGACCAGCTTAATTCAGCTCTGCATCAGGCTGGTTCAGCAGCACAGTGGGGATGCCAATGCAGACAGGCTAGAAAATCACACAGATTCATCTGGCAATAAAGTTAATCCGACAAATCACTGCGGTGTCCATTCATCTGGATTACTTTGTAGTGTGCACACCATATCTCTAATGTTCGCCTCGTGATCATTGCAGAAAAAAATGTAAATATTATTTTGCAGAAACAGAAGCTTTTATTAACTTTCTTTCTGACATTTCTTCAGTTAGCGCTTTATGTGACTTTCCCAGCTCAGCTTGTAGCGATGACATGTTTAGCATTTTCCCAGTAGCTGATGCAGCTCACAGGATTTCCCCCCTAACTCCATTTGGGTCGTTAATCTCTCTCGTTTTCCTGAAATGTCAAAAAAAAAAGAGGCTCCAGCAATATTTTGAATAAGCGAAATTGACTTATTCAAACTATTAGATTAGTTATCACATTAATGCATACTTCAAATGTGTTAGCCAGGGAGCTACACTCCTCAAGTCATCTCAGGTCAGCACAAGACTCCAGCATATACAGTTCAATATCTCTTTCAGTGCTCATATGTGGGTACTGTACTAAGATGGAGTCGAACTGAAAAAACCCAACCCTATCTCTTGAGTGCAAATTCTTAGGGAGCGACTGAATAAGTTTTCAGCCCTGTTTAGTCTTCAGATTTGGATCATCGCGGTATTACACAAACACAAATCACAGCACAGTTTCACACACGTAATAGAGGAACAATCTTTGATGCCTCAGAGCCAACATACTTGAGACAGAAGAGCAAAGGTTGATCTTTGAAGAGATGAGAGAGAAACACCTCAAGGTGCAGGAAATGTTGTTATAGAAGATGGCCTCTGTGCTCCGCTGCTGTCAACACAACTCTGAGTAGCAGAGCCTTCCTTACATTTGCAGTGTAAGCGGCCATAAAACTTCTTTTAATGTAAAAATGTTTTTACTTTCATTTTAATGCATGAATGACTTAATTGCACTAAATTTAACACCTTAATGTTGAATTTTTACGGCTTTCTGCTGGCACCTTCAACAGCTGTGGTGGTGTAAATTTCATGAGAGAGTAGTTTTACTTGCCCAAAAGAGTTTTAATGATTTCATAAAAAAAATGAATATCTGAGGTAAGTAGGGGATCAATGTTATGCTTTTAAGACATGATAACAAACTGTACAGGAGGATCCACTCCCACACACTTAGTTATGTCTGAGTTCATGTGGTTTTGCTCCCTTAACAGACTCCACGTGGAACTCAACTCTCCAGCTGCCCACATCTGGTTTGGAGGTTTTGTAACTTCGTACTCACCCAGGCTTGCTTCTCTCTTGCACTAACTTTCCAATCCCAGTGACACCCAGTCTTGTGTCTTGTCAAAAAACAGCCTGCCTATGTTTTATGTCAACACAGAGCGCCATATTTCTTCCAAAAAAAAAAGAAATCCACTTATTAACATTCATTGAAGGATTAAGCATCAAACAAATGCCAAAGTACAAGAGTAATTGCCCTTAATTCAGACTGTTCAACCCCTGTGCCTTTTTGTCATAAACACGCCGCTCTGGTGATGTCAGCATGACTGCTCCAAAGAGTCATAAATGCATAAAGGACTTGGCAGCCATATTGCCAACTCTTGGGGTGAAGTTGGACAGAGAGGAATTATGGGGGTGAGTAAAACTGCTAAGATCACCATTGATTCAGCGTGTACAGCACCTCTCCTCTGGATGATGGGAAAATGAGATAATCTATCAAAGCAGCAGCAAGAGACCGCAGAGGAAAAGATGATTTGTGGTTTGGCAGCACTGAGAATAAAAAGTAACTTGGGCCGAGCTTCAGTATCAAGCTCACGATGAAATCATTTGAATTTAAATCCAAATTCAGTTCATTTGAAAATCCTTAATTGTCGTGTTTATCAGGGTCAGCTGTGACTCTTTTTTTAACCATCAAAGATCTTATGCATTTTTTTTTTAAAATAAATCAATGTCCAAGTATCTGATGGAGTGACAGGCAGCTGTAAGTATCAAACAGTCCTTGCACTTGTGTGGGTAGCTTGGACATGGTTCTTGTCCCGCACATGTGTTTATTCCATCTGGCCCTGCCCTCTCATGTCTCAGTGGTGATGTCATGAAACGAGATGTTTTTGGGTCTCACAGCTTCTTGTTACACCACAGTTATATGCATTAGTTCAAAGTTAGACTTTTGAGAGACTTTAGGGTTTGTTCATGTGTGGGCCAGACAGGACATATTACACACACTCTCCTCATGGTAAAAACTATCCCCTGTTGGAAAACCATGACTACAGATTTACCAAGTTTCAAAAGAAAGAGGAATATCTTGTAAAAATGTATCATCCAAGTGGAAATAATGTGTTGGAGGATGTGACTAGTAACTGACTCTTTACATTTACAATTGAGTTCAAGGATTGAACTGCTACAGTTTACACTATCAAACAAAGGACAGAGAAAACTAACCAAAAGAATATGCAATGGTCTGTTACTTTTCACAGTTATGCAGTACAGCTCTGGTGCTAGTGGTAGCGCCTCATTACCACCCCATTGTTGCTTCATACATGGAAAAAGGGAACAGGGTGTAAAGAGGCAAACCCTAATTAAATGCAAATGTATTATTTCAAAAGAGAAGTCACACGCAACGATCATGACGAGGCACTTTTATTCTGAGTTTCTCCCATTTAAGATGCAAACCCATCTTGTATTTGAGACAACTAACTGCCTGCTGTTTGAACATGAGCACGCAATAAACAAAATCACTTCAAATTTACGACCATAGCAGCAAGGACACTGTGCCTTTGACCTGAGAAGGGGATGGGAAGTGTTTGTAGCTTTCTTTACTGCATGTCTATCCTGTAGTGAGCCCATTGTGTAAGAGCAAAGTCAGACCTCCTAAAAGGAAGGTCTGACTTCGCTCTTTTAAACTCGCCTCATAGCCATTTTAATTTGTGGCAGCAGAAAGTGGTGACAGGAAACTGTCCAAAAGATTTTTGGTCACTAAAACAGTCGAAAATCACCAATAAAACCACTGAAACTACTGACATCAGTGCTCAAGATAAACATCGTACTGAAACAATCAGATTTTAAAAGTATCTAATTTGTTTGTCGGTATCTCCAGAACTTTTTCAACCTGTTTCTTTCTTACATTCACATTTTATTTCTGCTCGGAGGAATAAATTCAGTATATATATATAACACATGTGGACTGAGAGCAAGAAAAGACTGCAGTGAACATTTTAAAGATGTTAAATGAATGTTTTACATATTCTAAAATTTATCAGGGTAATGCTGTCTTCCCACTGCACCATAAAAATAATAAATTGGAAGCAGTAATTCTGAGCTAAAACAGTAATTTGTCCACAGTGCTGCAGTGAATTCTATGATTAAGAGTATTGGTTTAATTTTTCACAGGCAGGACACAGTATATTTATGGGCCTAAAACACTGACAGTCAATCAGTCACAGCAGCATTTCCTGTGACGCTAATGAAATTTAGCTGGCATGAATGTACATCTTGTGAAATTTATTTTTACATTATAGCACAGTTAAATCCACTGGTGTGGTCAATACTGACAGTTGAACAATACTTTGATCACGAATGGGCATTAAAACCTGGCATCTTCACAAACTTTTAATATGTCGCTTTACAAGTGGAGGGCTGGTGAGAATTCACTGAGGTAAAAACTTCTGGTCTGGACCATAGTCAAAACCCAAGCATATCCAACCATAGTCATCATTGGTAACAATAATACCACCTGTAATAGCGTACTGGCAGCAGGCATTTTGGAATAACTCACTCACTAATTTCCAATTTTACAAGAAAAAACGTTTTTTTTTTTTTGTGAGTTTGCTCTTTGGTAAAGGAACTACATCACTTCACTGTGCAGGGTTGGATCAGCCTAATCAAATTATACTTTGCAATCAGATTTAGCAATAAGGAAATACTCGTGAATAAACAATGAATTTAAAACATTTGTCAAACATGCTCATAACCGGCCAATAGAAGACACTTGGCTTAAACATCCAAGGTATAACAGTGTCAATAGAATGATTCGGCAGGCTATAGGCTGTTTTTCTTTCACAAATTAGCTCGCCTCTGCCTCAGCCATTGCGAAATTGGTTCAAGGTGAATGTTAATGCCGGATGCCCCCCCTTATGCTTCCACCGGACATGACACGGGCTGTGTTCAGTTGACTTTAAAATCTATTGGTGGTTGATGCCCATGGCTGCTGTCTAGCTTCTCCAGTGAAAACAGGAACTGTTCCATTCATCTCATTGTTGCAACTTGTCATATGTTTTCATGTCTTTATATCTTTGTCCGGCTTATTTGCACGACCAACCAGTAGTTACAGTTTGAAGAAAGTATTGGAAATATGTGGACATGGTTGTTTGTGAAAATACCAGTGTTCAGAATATGAGTGATAAAACATACAAACTATGCTGATTTAAAGTGACAATAAACATCTGCAGTATATGTACTGTATGTACAGTGACCATAATTATGCTGTGTGTTTTTCATACGCAAGATGAACACACACACACACATACACACACACATACACACAAACGTTATAGTTAAAGTTATTTCTTGTGAATGGGCCCATTTCACAGCAATGTCTCTTCAAAGTCCTGATGATTCTGGTATAATTTGATTAGGTCATCCACTGCATAACACACAGCAGCCACAATTTTTCTGAGTATTTTCTTGTAAATTTACAACTTTAGTCCAGGAAATTCAGAGACAAACCAAGGGAGGGGTCTGGTGGTTTGGCACAAGGACCATTACATGAAAGATGACAATTGCTGTTGAGCCAGTTCCACATGATTTCAGACTGTCTGCGCATCATGAGCAAACCCTGTCTCACCAGCTGACTAACAAAGTGGCCCCAAACAATTTCCCTTGAACAAGTCGTCATTCCATCTGTCCGTGTGGTGAATTTTCACTTGCGTCTGACCAAAAAAGGAGGAATGGTTGTTTAGATAAACATAATAGATTTATAGTAACAGCTGCATCTCTTCCATCAGAATTCATAAACTTTTTTTTTTTCTTTTCCGGTGAAGCAATAAAACAGCTGTTGGGTTTTAAAGTGTAGGGACCATGCCTATTTGTCCAATGAGCAATGAAAGCAATGACTTTGCACTGCTTGAAAAATGGTATTTTCCATAGACTGAACTCCTCACTCCTCACTGGCTTTTGTTTTCTGTGCTAAGAACACAAAGCCCACTCTTTGACAGTATATTGTGAGTGTATTACAATCTACTAGGGACAGACACAGTTGATGCACTTTATATGAGCATTGACAGCAACACTGTCACCCTGAGTCACTCTGTGCTTTAGGCTAATGGAGGTTTTGTTCTTGGGAAATTTAACATTTTTCACCAATTAATGAGTCATGCAGTTTCAGGCAAGAAAAAACAAGAGCAAGTTCTAATGTTGCTCTCCTTAAAAGCTCTCAGTCACCCATTGCTAGGAACTTTTATCTTAACTGGCCGAACAACTGTGTACACAGTAATATGAAGCCTTACAGACCAAGATATATTACAGGGCAGTAGCTATATCTTCCAATATCTATTCAGTATTTAAAATTTTTTGAATGTTGAATAAATTAAAGTGACTATAATTGATATTTATATAATATGAAATGACAATGTGCAAGGGATTTTTCAGACTGATGATTTATCACCTGACTCTGCAGTTCCCCTCAGCTCGTTGTTTAGCCACAACTTTAGGGTTTTGCTTCACCCTCACACTCTCATAGCACTGTTTTCGGGCACAGCATGAACCTGTATCAGAGGGAAAACACTCGAAAAAACCCACCTGCTCAGTATCAAACAGCAGATAGACAAACAAAGTTATAGTGACTAGCTGGTGAACATAGCTGGAGCATTTAGCACCTGGAGAGCCGGATGTTTCCCTCAGGGGTTGGTAGAGACCAAAAATGGAGCTAAAAGAGAGTGAATATTGTACTTACCATGGTGGACATAAACACGACTACAAATGAATGATAATGTTGCTCCATCCACCTGCTTGACGTGTAAATAAGCAACTGTTTGCTAACAATAGCTAACAATTCATATCTACTACACCAAAGGGGATATTTGTAGGTTTCCTTTCCTGCCAAACGTGATTTCTTGCCGGGAGTGGGTGATGAGGATTGTCGCTTGACAAGAGCATCTGCCATCGTTGCGTTAACAAGACAAGAGGTTATAATTTGCAATCTGAGCAGCGCTACGTCTTCAGGGCAGATTGTGGGGTACAGTGAGTGGCTATCAGAAAGTGAAAAGACAGAACAGAGACAAGAGTTAACAGTGGCGTTCCACCACTGGAGACAGCTGTCGGTGTTTGTTGTTTGATGCTGAACTCACAACGATCCTTCTAAACTGATAAGTAAAAAGCTGTTAATGCTAACATTGGCTATGTAGCAAAAGCAAAACTTACAAATATCTCCTTTAAGGTTATGTCATGTTATGTACATGAAAATATTTCTCAATAGTGTGATGCAATGATGACATGCCCAAATACTTTATCAGGCGATCAAACATGATCCTTGCAGCCTACAGTTTGAGCAGAGAGGAATTATGAGTCACATAAGAAACGGCTGAGGCCGTGACAAAGGAATTTGTTGTTTCAGAGGTGATAAGCTTGTATGTGTACATGCATGTGCCTTTCGAGTGTTCTCTGTGCATGAGTTTGTGTGCGTCAGCGAGTGAAAGGTGGAGTGTGCGCTCTCTTGTTTTGCAGGGTTGTTTTTAAGTAAAACTAATAAAGAGGGACAAGGATATCAGTGTTTCATGCAACGACTCTGACGTCGTGACCCTAACAATGAAGAGGTGACAATAGATTCAAGATACGTGTCCAATCAGCAACCTTCGGTTAAACAGGTATTCTATGCAAAGTCATCAACCACATGAGCATTGTGAAGAAATGCTGTTGTTGAGTCACCAATTGCTGACATGCAGGACAGAAGAAGAAAATGTATTCACTGCATGCATTCACTCAGAGCTCACAATAACTGAATGGTAAATACATATTATATTTGATGTGTTGAATGTCCCGTCTATCATTGGATGCAGTTTTCCCGGTGTAAATAGTCAATATGTCACTGTAGATCCAGCACATGCCTGGTGTATAGTGTGATGCTCATGCTTGTTATATAAGGTCAATATTTGGTTTCATGAAGACGGACTGAAAAGAGGTAGGCTGAACTGGTTCAACTGGATACAGAAAAATAAAGTTTCCAGGTGACTCAATGAATCCGAGTCTTTTTCTTTGTCCGTGTCCTCTGGCACATTGGACTGTTGCCTTATGGGATTTACTTAAACCTATTGAGTCAATGATTTATTCTCTGTGAAACAAAAAAGCCAACCACTTGGCTGACCTTCGTGCTCTGTTAATATCATGATCATTGTTGAACATAATGTACTCTTTTTTGTACCACAGGCATACTGAGCATTTTCGGCTCATTGAGAATAAGCATTTCTTGTGACTTGTGTCTGATTGATGTGGCTTGTGCACTCAGTTCATTGCCATCTCCACATAGCCCCACCTAGTGTGATTATTTTGGGCTGTGTAGTGCTTTGATTATAGTCCTTAGGGTGAATTACATTCTAATTCAACTTTCTCATCCTGAATATGTTACAGGCCAAACCTTTTTCAAACACTGCCAGCCCTGCCTTCACTCAAAATCTAACGTCATTTGTTTTGATTTCTGAGTTTGGCTAGAGGCAAGTGTGAAGTACGGTTGTTTTTCAGACACCTGACACCTCAGGTGTACCTTTTACATAACTGCTGGAGTAAGAAGGAAACCCATTTTACCATTGTTAACAACAAGTTCAGTTCACAGTACACAGTACAAGACAAAAGAAACTGTGACTTTAAATTAATGTTTTAAACACATTTGTGAAGTTATCATTTTGTGGAACGTAGATCGGCTCATCGTATCAGAGTCAGTGCTCAGGATTTACATTTATCAGACTTATGTCAAAAGGCAGTGAACATTGGCAGCTATGTTAAACATGCTGATATTTTTATTTAAAGAAAAAATGTTATGTCTTGATTTACCTCCTCTGCTAAACTTGTCAAGATGGAGCAGAGACTCAGTTGCAATAGTTATTGCTACACTAGAATTTGTATTGTTGTCCTGACATTACCTGGTACCATAATAACTGCTATTGTTATGTTGTTGCTAAGACATTCACCCAACAACTTCATAAGGTCATATATCAGTGTTGTGTTTACAGCTTCTTTTTTTCCCCCGCTGCCCTCTAGTGGTCAAAAATGAATGCAGTTACTAAACTTACTTAAGTGTTACTAAATATACCATCAATCAATTCGTAATTAATTGACCTCATATTTGGATTCAATTAAGTATACACAATATGTTTGCAAACATAACCAGCTATATGTCTCATGGAAATGTCAGCACAGCTTTGTAATGCCGTACATTTCTTATTGTCTAATTTCAGTTTTCACTGTTGGGTTGGCACTTCAGGGTCATCACCAGACCGTGCTCTGTTGGCTCTTTTAGTGAGCCAACCGAGCTAAAACTTAAGGGGATATAGTATAACTTTGTTAGAGAAACTCAGATACCTTGAGCCTTTCACAGCCACTTAAGCACACAGACTTCCTCCGAGTGAGGCAAAAAAACACACACCACCAGTGTGTGGGTTGGCAAAACATTTCTATGGCTCCTTCCTGTTCTGTGAGAGAACAGGCATGCTATTTTAAACATGACTTGGATGCTTGAAAATATCTTAAATGGCACAGCGGTCGACCTTGATTAAGACTTGGTTTTGGAACACATATGCTGCGGTTCGGGCTTTTCGTGAATCATGCTGAGTGTAATATAAACCTGGAAAGCCTCTGGCTCCTTGTGTGAAGACCAGTAGACAAGCCTTCCACTCAATGAGAGAGGGTCTGGATTTTAAAATAAAACCGTCTCATGTCATCATACACATTAAAACTGCCTGGCAACTTGTCCTTTTTCTTCTCCAAAAATTAGTGATGTATAATGAGTATAGTTTGACTATAGAGCCCACGGAGGAAGTAGTATGAGTAAACGGATATTCCTTAAAGTACAAAGCAGAACGAAAAACAGCCTACAGTGTCTGCGATCACTTGAAGATATGACACGTAAAACAAGCAAAAACAAACAAAAACAGGGGATTAGAAAATGAGATAAAAGACTGAATTGACACACAGTTTTTTAAAACTCAAATGCTGTCTCACTCTGAATTTGTCTTTTACCTCCAGAGTGAATCAAATAACAAGTATGTGGTGATTCGAGTTGATTTTGAGTCACAGTACTTGTTATTAGGCAAAACTATCCCGCAGGGGAAGATGGTCCTTTTTGTACTAGCAGAACATTTTGTTGTCCATTCATAAGAAATGTGCAACAAGGTTTTAAAATCAGCATTTACACCTGAACTCACTTCCTTCCTTTTATTTTAACTCAGAATCGTGTATTTCCAAAGAGCATACAACTAAAACATAGTTCCATGAAATTGTTGTTGTTGAAACTATAGTTGTGTAAACTGGTTATGTTTGTAAGAGGAGAAAAGACAGAAGAGAAAGGTGGCTGTGAACTATGCACAGAAGAGACATTAATGAAAGTGCTGAGCCAGAGTTTTCATACTTTCAAGGATCCAGCAAAAATTTTGAAAAAAGTACTTGTCTTTGTAAATGTCCTCAAACTGCACTGAGGAGAATGGTTTATGGCTATAAACCGCACTTTCAAAGGCTACTATTTAGCAGCACTAAAGTGTCAGATAAGAAATACATAAAGGGCCTAAAAGTGACAGACAGTCATTTGTGAAGGAAGTTTGTTGTTTTAAATCCAGCTGATGACCTGCATCTCGAACATCAGACAGCACAGGCCGAAGGGAGTTGTCACTGTCACAACAATAAAGATCTTTACTGACAAGCTGGAGTGTGTACTGGCTACTGTTTTCTCATCCAACTTAACCCCCCAGTGAAAGAGACAGGACCTACCAGCCGTGTGTCCACAACCTAATCTCCAGCCATCAAGGACACAAAAACTAAAGCAAACAGTGGAGGCTGGGTAGAGTGGAGGATTGTCCGGGTGGTCCTATTTCAAACGGACAGTAATGAAGGCAAATAGACCGGCTTGTATGTTGGATTCTTATTTGTAATATAAGTTGTTGGGTTTTTTTTATTTTCTTTTGTCGTAATAAAACAGGAGGAAGTGTGAAATAAGACCTTGGACGCATGTTAGAGGAAATGGCAGTTTTTTGTAAAGTATCAGATTGCCACATCCTATAATAGATATTTAAACAACACCTGCCTTTGTTACTCTTTTATCTTTCCACTTTTGTATCGTATTGTCTTTGATGCAACATATGTGTTTCCAGGTTTGGCTCGTTATTCAAGCTCAAGTGCCTTAAATTTGTGCTATAAGAGAAATGGATTCTTGGAACATGCAGAAGTGAGGTGAAACATATTTCTTTTGAGGAGTAAGAAAACCTATATGTCAACTCACGTTTTTTCTTCTTAGCACACTAACCAGCTAGCCACGGACCGTCTCGTCACTTTCAGATAGTGACTCACTTTACCCTTCAATCTGCCCTGAAGATGTAGCATTACTCAGAGGGCGTATTATATCGTATCGTATCTTGTCTTGGAAACCAAACAATGGCCAAAGCTATTGTCAAGCGACAATCACCACCACCTGCTCCCAGCAAGAAACCATTTTCTTCAGCAGATAAAACTTATAAAAATAGCTCCTTAAATGATAATGCAAATGACTAAAAATCTATTTGATAATTGCTTCAATAGTATGCCGAGCAACTCGTTCAATTTGCCTGGACAGAGACAGTAAAACAATTCTGTTTTTAGTTAAATGCTGATTTACTATATATAACTATATTTACTGATTTACAAGCTACAGCCTCAAGATGACCATAAGGTTCTCAGCTGTTTGTGTGTGTGTATATAAATAAAGTTATTGTGACAGGGAAAGGCCTGGAAACTTTAACTGAGTGTTGGATTGAACTAAGAGAGGCCTTGTTTTCTCCTCTGCTTAGTCCAGTCCAATTCATTTCCATAGAGCTACACAATCCCCCTGAGACACTGATGTTTATTACTTAAGAAAGAGTTTCACAATTTTAACCATTTTGTCACCAAGGACTTATGTGACTCGCTTCCCTCCACAAACAATCATTTGTTCATAATTTGTTTGTTAATTCCGTTGTAAGTTTAAAAGAGGTTTAACCGTAGTTCAAACACTCTTTGTATTGGGTAATTAGAGCACATGGGATGGCAAAGGGGACAGGGAATGACGTTTGCCTCCTGTCTGATGTTTCAGGCTAGAATGTGCTGATTAGATCAGCGCGTGGTCTGACAGATGGAAAAAGACCACAGTCTTTAAATGGACGGGCCTGAGTTATATTTGGAAACATATCCTTTTAGTAGGTACTGAGAGCAGGTAGAAGGGTGGTGCGGGGTCACCAGGATCCACCAGAGAGTGAGCCTCGTGGTTGGATGTCAGCCAAACAGTTTAACATCTGTGGTGGGAGGTGCCTTCATTCCTGCTCTCGTGTTTGTGTCGGCCATGCAGACTAAAGGAAACACAGCCTTATCTATAAAGTCTCAACATAGTAATCACACACTGTGAGAAGTTTATGCCAAAAGAGATTCATGATCAGTTTTGGTTAGCTACTGAAAGTACCAAATAACATAAGGGATTACAGTAATGTCAAAATAAGTATACATTATGGTTACATATTCCAGTAACACTCCATTTTTGTTTTATTTGTCATTGATTATTTCAAATATCATATGTGTTGTTGTTTTTTTCTAATCTTTTCTTTATATTTTCTAAAAATGTTGAGTGTCACACTATGATAAAGTTTGGGGGCTCACAAGAGACCCAAGAGAGAACAGTAGACTGCAGAGATGAGAGATGTCCTGACTTTTAATATCTAGTGTGAGTCAAACTCCAAGAACGCACAACCCTAACTGTCCCATAATGCAGCTCAAAAGTGTCTTTCATTAGACCCCTGTCGCCTAAATGCCCGTTTCTTTCAGAACCCCCCAATTTGTTATGTACACTCTCTGTTGAAAATGTTAAGTCTCAAACCCAGACCAAGATAACTGTTATGAGATCATAAGGATTATTTTCTCACATTTTAGAAAACATTAAGCAACTGTTTTCACTTGCTGAGTAACACCCCTCAAGATAAGATATCATACAAACTTAATTATCAGAACATTTTCACATTAGTTCCTCTTATTCTTACTGCAGGATATCCCACAAAAAGGTCTGCACTTGCACTAAACTCAGAGATAAAGACTGCTCCTGACCCCCTCTGGACAAAGAGTAAAAAATGGCAGTATTACAGTATTATAAAAATAAGAAACTTATTACCTTACAGAGGGAATTGCATGGACGTACAAAACAATTTAAAGCCAAATTTGATTTAAATGAAGCCTTCTTGGAACAACAGTTTAACTGTCTGGGTTTAGGTTATATGACACTTAACACTATCACCATCAAGATGAGCTATAAGATTCCTTTTACAAATCCAATTCAGTTTTGTTGCCATGATTACAATCAAAAACAATGATCATGAAATATATTTAGAAGCCATATCTAAGCGGGCTTCAGAACAAGCATCTCCAATGTGTGACTTGTTAACATACAGTAAATGATAGGATTATAATCTTTTATAATCGTTTTGGATGGTTTTGATATTGATCTGTAGTCTTAGAGTTGCCGATCATAATTAATATATTGTGCAGGGAAAAAAAGAAGAAATGACATTGTGGTACATCCACATTTGGATTTTGTCTCACTGCACACAAAAAGCTGTGGTGTAGTACTGTATTATGATAACTAGTTGTTAATTAATTAATTATTTCTTTTTTTCATAGCTGAGCATAAAATATTCAGTGAGGTGAACCATTTTAAACAGCAACAAACCATAAGAAGTTATTGAATGTCTCATTATCAGCTTTGCTCTGCAGGTCAACTTTATAAACATCCTGTCACATCCATTACCTTGCTGTGAGATCAAATAGATGTAATGTCTACAGAGACACCTGCTGTCAAGACTGTCATTCATGTAGATCGCACAAGACAGATAGCATCTGTGGTTTTTCTACTTCTCTATAAGAGATGCAGTTTACTAGTCTAGTATTAGCAATACCACTCTGCCATCATTACACAAGGACCTCTACCGCGTCTTTGAGCAAAGACAACACTCAAATTAGTAGCTTTCCTGATAAACCTGTGTGCCTGAAGAAGGGAAGAAGATGAAGCTAAAACTTTTCATCCTTAGCACTTTGCAGTATTTGCTTTTAACCAGTCAAGGCGAAGGACAGATTCAGGTAAGGCATTGAACTGATATTCGATTTTTATATTTAAATTTATTATAAAAGTGAGCAAATGATGAACACCTGTGCACCAGGGTCAGGCTAAGTAATTGTTATTATCTTTAGTTATTGCCTTTCATTGTCATTGTATGGTTGTTCTGTTATGATAAAGGGATATGTGATTCTGTTGTTTAAAGAGAGGTATACGCACATACAATAACACAACAGTTCTTAAATTGTCTAGGA